>NC_091799.1:88335757-88638787 GCF_041296235.1 Equus asinus
CTGCCACAATCTCCTTTTTTTTGAAGGTAGATTAGCCCTGAGCTAACATCCGCTGCCAATCCTCCTCTGTTTGTGGAGGAAGACTGGCCCTGAGCTAATATCTATGCCCATCTTCCTCTACTTTATATTTTATACTTTTTATATCCTGCCACAGTGTGGCTTGATAAGCAGTGCGTAGGTCCTTGCCTGGGATCGGAGCCAGCAAACCCCAGGCCACTGAAGTAAAGCATATGAAATTAACCACTATCCCACCGGGCCAGTCCCCCATGCTCTCGTTTTTGAGATGTGTCTCTCCTCTTGCTTTTCCACATTGAAAGCCCCTACTCTTTCTTTAGGATTTAGTCCTAAACTGAATCAAGTCCTGAGAGATTCTGAATCACAGAATCAAAGTGAGATCAGTCTTTGTGTCGTAAAAATGTCCTGTAGATACTTCTTCTTCTCCATGTCTCACCCATTAAGGTTTGAGCTATTTTGAGTAAGGAATTTTAACTTCTCTGTTTCCCCAGACCCTAGAAAACATAAATTCTAAATCATTCTGATAGTATTGTGGTAGTGTATAAACATAGTAAGATGATATGAAATACTACGTAAGTATGAAACGTCATGATAACTAAATATCTTACTTTGTTACCCCACCAATTTTTTTTTTTTTTTTTTTTTTTTTTTTTGCTGAGTGTAACTTTTACTGTGTTGCATTCTGGCAGGGTCAGAGGTAGAATGGGGTATAGCTAAAGACATGAGCGAGGCCATCAAATTAACAAAAGCCTTACCTACTTTTAGAGGTGCTTTTGTTAGAATAATATATTAAGCCAATGGAAGTTGAAAAGTAAAATATAACTTTAAAAAGAAGAGAGGGGCAGAATAAATTGATTGGAAAATATAGTTATATGTAGTAAGACTTTGGGTACACTGAAGTGAAGTCCCCTCCCACTTTGGTCTCTGAGTAATGCAGGGCCTTTGAAAAAGCTGTCACAGTGTGTATTAGTTTACACAAACTCTTTCAGAGAGATTTTCAGGATATGTCTCAGCAAGAGATAAGTAACAACAGTGTGTTTTTCCTGCAGATCCCCCTCTTCTTTGAAGGGAAGATAAATTAACTGTAATACTTGTGTTTGCTTGCGGTTCTGAAGTAACTGAGGTTGTAAGAGCAGCTTTTTCGCATTGACGATTCCTGCTCTTTACAGCCAAGTCAGTGACTGACCTCACCACCCTTCCACTCCTCACAGGTGACTGGGATGACAGTGTCATGACCTTTTAAACTGACCAGTTAATAAATAAGCAGGACCATTTTGACTCATATCCTACAGTTATTCAGAAATAGTAAATCTGCTACACACACACACTGAATGTGTGGGAGTTGCTGAGGTCAAGGATGATATATTTATATATTTGCTCATTGAGGAGTGCTTGGCTGGGATTCTCCCACACTCTCCAAATTTTGGAGGACAGATGTTGCACACACCACAATCTAGAAAGAAGAGGAGTGATGAGAGGACCCTCAGAATCCACTGATAGTACATATTGACAAGACAATTCTCTTCCTTTCATGTGTTTACCATATCTCTTGGAACTGAAGCAGAATCAATTCTACGCCCTAAAGTTCACATGCGAGAAAAGGAGAATTTCTCGTGGTTTTCTGTAAATCAATTCACATTTGCTTCTAATTCCCCAATCTGCCTAAGCAAAAAAAATTATTCTATTCCCATTCAGTATGTTCAGTCAGATCCGGTGATTTAACTAATATTCTACTCATTGTTGAATTTATGGTCCGGTCACTTTGGGCGACATGGTCAGCCTGTGTTTCTGTCCACTTCATTTGTCCCCTCTAGTCACTCCAGGGTGCTTACTAATCACCCCAGCATTGATGAAGTAAACAGTGACCTCAGAAACCTCCAGTTGTTGAGTTATCACTTGATCAGTTTAATTCACTTTGGCCTATCTGCCCAGCAGGTGTTCTGCTTTGCTGGGTGCTGTTGATGCTGCCTTCCTTCTCCACTGGGTGTGATGCTGACCCTTGCTGGTGCCAATTGTGGAGGAGCAAAGAGTTCTACATACCCTGGAAAGGAAGCTCTTTTCCTTTCCCTAAGGCACATATGGGCTCATTAAGTCATTCTGTGTCCTCTGAAAAGGGCAATGAACTCCTAGGTATTTCTCTCCATCATGTTGGAGCAAGTAATGTCCATGAAGATGATCTCAGGATGACTACACAGGTCCCATTTCCTTGCTGTTGTTCCTGAGCCATATTGGATGTTAGGTTTTATGGAAGTTTCAGAAATGAACAATAAAATTGTGTTCAACTTTAATGATGACAGGCAAAATTCCAAAATGCCACCCTCACGTTTTCCCACAAGAATCCCTGTAACTGAATATAATGAGATATGACTTCCACGATTATGTTACATTTCATGGCAAAGAGATTTGCACATGTAATTAAGCATACCAATCAGTTGATTTTGAGTAAATCAAAGGAGAAATTGTCCAAGTGGGTCCAATATAATCATATAAGCCATTTGAAAGTGAAGAGTCTTCTCCAGTTTGTCATAGAAAGGTAACTTAGAGAGATATGAAGTGTTCAAAAGATTCAAAGACCTATTGCTGGCTTGAGATGGATGGGGCCCATCGCAGGCAATATAGTGGCTCAGAAGCTGAGAGCATCCCCCAGCTGACAGCCAGGAAGGAAATAATGACCTCAGCTCTGCAACTGCAAGAAACGAATCCTATTAACAACCTGAATGTGCTTGGGAGCAGATTCTTCCCCAAGGTTTCTAGAGAAAAGCCTCACCTGGACAACATTTTTATTTTAGCCGTGTGATACCCAAAGCCAAGAACTCAGCAAGGTCAGCTCAGCCCAGACTTCCGGCCTGCAGAATGTTAGACAATAAACCAATAATTTATCTTCAGTTCTGAGTTATATGATTAGTGTTATTCGAGTAGTTAAATTTGTGGTAATTGTTATATCTACCTTTCTATGTGAAGTTTTCTAGAATTATAAATCCAAGTTGATGAAGACAGCCAAATAGGTAGGTCATACTAATGTAGACCGTAAACTGAGAAAATGTCCGTGGTTTCAGTTCTCACTGAGATTCTTTCTCATATTGCTGCGACCAAGTAGCTCATAGATGAAGATATTCAGTTTCAAAATTATGTAAAAGGAAGATACTGTTCATGTGCTAAAATGTTCTGTAAAAGGGGGGTTATTTTAAATATCGTATTTTTCTGCTAGTAAATACAAATATACTCAGATGTGTTAGGGTATATATATATATTCTACACAGAGTAGTGATTTTTAAAAGTTGATTAGATTATCATGAAGCATTTGCCCACAGTGTGACAATGTGATGGATGGTTTGTACAAATCAAATTCTCTTGTATTAAATTTTCTTTCTTTCTCACTTTACACCTGAAACTAAATTTAGCTATGACAGTATATTAATGTCATTTGTTTTATTCTTGATACAGAAGTCAGAAATGTAATGTCTAAGAAGAAAAAAAATATTATTTTCTTAGAAATCATTAATCTTATTAATTGTAAATTTTCTTTTATTTTGTGTTATCAAAAAATAAGTTATAGGGTTTTTAAAAATATATACAGATTTTTGTAAGCATTTTATTCATCAAAATATTTAAGAGTTAAAATAATATTAGAAATTATAAATACTATCTGATTTTGAGGTTCACATTAGGGCTTAATGACTTAAATCTTGGGATTTGATTTTTTGTAAATATTGAATTTTTATGTTAGAAATAATTCATTGTTATTATAAAAGTATGGCTGACATAGAAAACTATAAAGAAAAAAGTCATCTGTGAAACTACCACCACCCAAAATAATCATGTTGCTTTATCAGAATACATGTTGGGGTATTTCAATGCAATATACATTTTTTTAATATTAAAGATTTTGGTCTCTGATGAATTTTCCATCTAATTTTATTTGATATATCTTCTCATTATTAAAACTTTCTAAAGTCTTTCATATACATATATATAGCTCTGTGTGTATACATACATGATACTATACATTTAGGTACTTCTTTATTCAGGAAGTTGGTTAAGGATTTTGAACTTCAGTAAATCACGCAGCTTTTGGTCTTTATCTGTGTTTTGTGTTTGTTATTGTTATGGTTAATGGCTAGTGGTGAGATTATTATTGTGTTTCATATCCTCTTTTGCCCATTTCATGTTTAATACTTATCTTACATTTTGATTTATATGAAAGATATTAAACCATTATCTGCAAAAATACTCTACATATCATGCCAGGTCATGTGGGATTATAAAATGTTCAAGCATAATTGCTTTTCAATTAAAATATGGCATTTAAAATTATGAAAATAGCTTTATTACTATATGTGTTTAATTCTCAACCTTCCACTTCCAAGAGTATTCTGTTAATTTCTAGATATTTTAAGTAAGGTGAAAACCAAGAGAAATATTAAAATGTCTTTACATTATTATTTTGTTTTGATCCTCCCCAAAAAATCAAGGTATTTTCTAGTTAGCTACTTAATGTGGAAATCATTTTCAATCTGAATTAGCCAATATATATTTACCATTGTACAAATTTACACTACGTTTCTTTTGAAGAAGAAGAAGATTAGCCCTGAGATATCACCTGCCGCCAATCCTCTTTTTGCTGAGGAAGACTGGCCCTGAGCTAACATCCATGCCCATCTTCCTATACTTTATACGTGGGACACCTGCCACAGCATGGCTTGCCAAGCAGTGCCATGTCTGTACCTGGGATCTGAATCGGTGAACCCCGAGCTGCTGAAGTGGAACATGTGAACTTAAGTGCTGTGTCATCTGGCCAGCCCCTATACTATATGTTTTATGTATAAATTATAATTGCTTTTGTCTTTAACATCTCACATGTACATATCTCAACATTGAGACAGACTTTTTAATGGTATTGCTGCAACTGCTGTGACTGCCACTTCTCCTCACTACTTATAATAGTGAGAGCTTATACACCGTGTTCTAAGCGCCAGGTTTACTATCCACATGAATGAAAGAGATTTTAAAAATATTTTCTATGCTATTATTTGGAGAAGAGGCTTTAGCCTCCACAGGAATTTTGATTATAGTTACATTGTTTCTGTGACTACTTAGAAAACCTAAAAAATGTGCATTATAATGCAAATAGTTGAAGTCTATACATGTAGCAAAAAAAGAAAGAAACCCAAATTTTTGTTAATGATTTAAATTAAACCAATGCCTTTCATGATATTTTATGTTTGAAAAATTTATATTGATAATAATTGTATGTAATGAAATATACATGTGACACATACAAAAAAAAAAAAAAACCCATACAGGCGTCCTTAACCCCCAACCCCAACATACCCCACAAACGCAGGCATTGGTGTATCTTGCTTCTGGTGCTCAGCACCTCTCTTTCACTTGGCAACCAGAGAACTAAGATATCAAACTCACGAAGAAAGTCCATCCCAGAAAGAAGCTGTGAGGGAATTGTGCTGCCAGCTATGCCTCTGGAAATGTCTTATTAGTGTTGAAAGCTTCACTGGGCTGACTAGCTAGGTGACATATTCTTTTCTTTTTTTTAAATTTATATAAAACTATTGTGAGAAACTTTCATATCTATCTCATACAGAATATCTATTTTTAAAAACACAATTGCTTTTTCAAATGGAGAAAATGGAATCATTCTAGATTTGTGAAAGAGCAATGTGATATTTCTGTCTTAATGATGGCACCAGCGCCCTATTCCCTACCCAATTCATCCTTCCTTCACTCTAAGTGTGGGACACTTCAGCCAATATTATTGTCATTTCTAAAAATATTTCTGCTTTATACAAATATGTTGTTGGATGGCATATATTTATTATTCTTTTGTTTTTATTTGATATTGACTCTCAGGTACAACTTTGTGTTTTTACTGTGTTCCCCTGAAAACTGTGTTGGTGATATCCCTGGTCACTTAGCTGCTGCTTGAGACGTCTGTATTTGGCAAAGTATTTTAAATAGAAGGGTATTCAAATTTGAGAGTAGTCTAAAATGTTCATTCATTTATTTATTCCTTCAATCCCTCCTCCATTCAGTCACGTACGTGAGGCCATTATGGACCATAATATGTTAGCACCACAAAACCAGCAATAATCACATAACACAGGACCCTAGACCTCAGAGAGGTTACAGTTTGTTCAGGGAATGCAGTGGTGATGAGGCAACTGTGTAGCATCATGAAAGTCATGATAGACTGTGCTACAGGATGCTATGAGGCCAAGAAAAGAAGAGAATCATCAAAATGATTCTATGAGTATCCATTTAAAATAAGTATCTTTCCCAACTTTTTAAATTCAACTAAATTTGGAATAAAAATAAACTTTGATTAGTCAAATCAATGTACTTGTGTGTGTTTTGAAATAATATGTAAGACTATTCTCTTGATAGAGAACTTCAAGATTTTTCTGATAATACTTGATCCTTGCTGAAAGACTTGACTCTCAGAAACAGATTATTTGCATTTCCTGACAGATATCTGTTTTTCAAGTTCCCCCCTCTGCCACAAAGCCTAGTTTTGACTCATTTCTAACCCCAAAACTGCAACCATGGCAGCCTATGTTTGGTAATGACAGAAATAAATTTTCTCGATGTTTTCTCATGTTATTATCAATTATCATCATGCTTCTTTTCACTATTTTAAATATACTCAGTCTATGTCCTCAGTGGTAGATCATTTTCATTTGAGCTGTAGTTTTCAGGTGGCAGTGTGTCAGAGTCATAGTAGTGATATTTTTTAAAAATAACGCATATTTATACAAAGTGTATGTGCACTTCCCAAGAATAACTTCTACAATTAAATAGCATTTTGTAAAGAAAATTCTACATTGTTACCTATAAAGAATAAGTTTTAAATATATATACGTTAATTGGGATACTATTAGAAAAACAAGAAATAGGTACTTTCACATAAGGAAAAATCTGTGCTCATTTAATTAGGTTCTTTATTATTTAGCTTGATATCTGAATACTTAAAAAATGACTAGTTCTTTAAAGTGTGTAATGTAAACATATAAGGATAAACATCGCTTTACTTTGATTATATTAAAATATGTGTGTATGTCATATATGTATGTAGCATTTTCCTTAAGATGATATTTGTGGTATGATATAAAATGTGTTTCAGTACTTGAACTATTTCCCATAGCAATTCTAGACTTCTAGGGCACCAGGATAAAGGGAAAAAAAGTAACAACAAAGGGAATTTGTAGAAACTTTTGGGATTTATTATCTGCTGAAGATAAAAAAACTCTAGAGACAGCAATGTCATTTTTCAAGCTTTTCCTAGTTGAGTTAAAATCACATAAAACACTCTTCCCAAGGTACCTTGTTAGAAATTCTTTTAATGCTTGTGTCTTTTAGATTCTAATAATCTTTATGATATTCATTGCAAATCAAATGCATTTCTTGAAAATCACAATTTATCAAACATATACCATGAAATTCAGAGACTACATGCAAGAATATTATGAGGGATTACCTTGAAGTTCTTAAAATAGTTATCTAGAGCATGAACTCAAAATTGGAGGTATTCAACTCGGAGTTTTTTCAGGATAATTCATTGTGATTATGGTGCAGGAATCATACATTAGAAACTTATACATATATGTGTGTGTGTGTGAGAATGCGTGTGTGTATACATACACAAATTTAGCTCCATATTTTCACGTCAATTTTACCTATGCATTATAATGTTAAAATATATATTAGTATGTATTGTACATAGTGTTTTTCAAAATCATACATAAATGTAGACATATTGAGAGTCACTGTTTCCATTTTTATTTTACTCATAGAAGTGTATGGATAAAATATTTTTGAGATACTGATCTAGTAAAAAATAAATATGAAAAAAGTTGACATGGATGATCAATCCAATTTGACATGAAGATAACTGCTAAACTCACATATTGGATTAAGCTACAATGAGGAGAGGAGACACAGTGTGTCATTGTACTTCTCATGTTTTAGAGTGTAAGTCTTAGAATTCTAGATTTTGGTTGGGCATGCAAGGAGCTTCATCACTCTGTTGTAACAACAAATAAAAAGCTCAAAAGTCAACTCTTCTTAGCTATGTTAGAGAAATGATGTCACAGGGAGACCTACCATCCCCCACTTGGCAAACAGGTAGACACAGAGAATAACAATGTGCTGTAGGAGAAACCATGAGCAGAAACCATCAAAGGAACCAGTTCTGGGGTACAAAAATCTAAACTGTAATTGACAAATTTGTGGAGGCTCCGTGTGGAAAGTCCGAGAGTTAAAAACTCCAGGGGGAGAGTTAAAAACAGTCAGTAGTAGAGCAAAAGTTTGCAACTATCTGCAGGCATTCAACTACTTTCTCAGAGTGAATACTGGAAAAAAATCCTCTCATGCTTCCCTCAGGGGGAGGGGAAAATAATAATTTTGAAATACGCTAGAGTATTTTGTTCTTCCTGACAAGGCCTGCCCTCAGGAGAAACTATTTTACTAGAATCTGAACCATTGGGATTTTTTTTAGAGCCTAACTGACCTGGGGCAAGTGAAATACTTAACTTTAGCCTACACTAGTTTTCCATGTGGGGGAAGGAAAATAGCTGACTCTACTGGCTCCAGCCTTTCACACAGAGGAAGGAAAGTACCCAACTCTAGCCCGTTCTAGCCATCCTGTCCCACGCAACCAACGGAAGGGCAGGGGCACTGAGAAGCACTTGTGAAGTTCACATACAAGTAGCAAAGACTCACTAAAAGACTGAAACCTAATCCCTAATCTTATGACTATCCGCTGCTTCTCCTCCATGCACACATTAACACTTTTCTAAAAGCCTGCTCAGTGCACTTCCTTTTACCCAATACATTAGTTCCAGGTATCAAGAACAACAACAACAAAAAAACTAGAAGGCATGTTAAAAGGGAATAAAATAAACACAGTTTGAAGAGATAGAGAAAGCATCAGAACCAGACACAGTACAGCAAGGATGCTGGAATTAACAGATTGGGAACATAAAAGAACTATGATTAACATGTTAAGGGTTCTAATGAATACAGTAGACATCACACAAGAACAGATGGGCAATGTAAGCAGAGAGATAGAAATCCTAAAAAAGGATAAAAACCAAATACTAGAAATATCAAACATTAGAAAGAAATGAAGAATGTCTTTGATGGGCTTATTAGTAGAGTGGACACAACTGAAGAAAACATCTCTGAGCTTGAGGGTATCTCAATAGGAACCTTCAAAACTGAAAAGCAAAGAAAAAAAGATTGACAGATAAAGAACAGAATAGTCAAGGACTGTGGGACAACCACAAAAGGTGCAGCATACATATAACGAGAATACCAAAAGTAGAAGAAAGAGAGAAAGGAACAGAAGAAATATTTGAAACAATAATGACTGACAGTTTTCCCCAAATTAATGTGAGACACCAAACCATAGATCTAGGAATGTCACAGAACATCAATCAGGATAAGTGCCAAAAAACTAAACCTAGGAACATCGTATACAAACTACAGAAAATCAAAGATTAAAAGAATCTTAAAAGAAGCTGGAGGAAAAACATCTTCTACAGAAAAGCAAAAATAAGAATTACATCTAATTTCTCCTCAGAAACTATGCAAACACAAAGAGAGCAGAATGAAATGTTTAAAATATTGAAAGTTATTCCCATCAACCTAGAACTCTGTGTCTTGAGAAACTATCCCTCAAAGATGAAGGAGAAAGAAAGACTTTCTCAGATAAACAAAAATTGAGGGAATAACTTGCCAGTAGACTTTCCTTGCAAGAAATGTTAAAAGAAGTTCCTCAGAGAGAAGGAAAATGTTAGTCAGAAACTCAGATTTACATAAATAAAAAAGAGCATCAGTGATAGAATAAGTGAATGCAACATAAAAACTTTTATTTTTCTTGTTCTTGATTGATCTAAGAGATAACAGTTTGTTCAAAATTATAATAGCAACTATGTATTTTATTATATACACATAATATATATATATATAGATAGACAGATAGATAGATGTATATCTGTCTGTCTGTCTATCTATATATATATATACTATATATGTCCAAGCAAAATGAATGACATGAGTGATAAAAAGAAGGCAGGGAATAATTAAGATTGTTTTGTTATTATAAGATACTTTCATTATCTGTGAAGTGCTACAGTATTATTTGAAAGTGGACGTGGATTACTCGTAAGTTTAGACTGCAAACTCCTGAGCAACAACCAAAAAAAGAAAAAGTGTAGTATGACTGACACAAATAAGAACAAAGAATAAGAGCAATAAATAGAAAACAGTAACAAATCCAGTAGATATGAATCCAACTATACTGATAATCACTTTAAAAGCCAATTGTCTACATATACTCATTAAAAGAAAGAGTATCGGAGTTGATCAAAAAACATGACCCAACTATATGCTATCTGCAAGAAACCCACTTTAAGTATAAAGACATATAAATTAAAAGTAAGTAGATGTAAAAGGCTATACCACACTAACACTAATCTAAAGAAAATGGAAGTAGCTAGATTAATTTGGCACAGAGCAGACTTTAGAGTAAGAAAATTTATCTAGGATAGAGATGGACATTACAATATGATAAAGGGGTCAATTCTCCCAGAAGACATAATAATCATTAATGTGTGTGTGCCTAAAAACAAAGGATCAAAACATAAGAGTCAAAAGCTGAAAGAACTATGAGTAGAAATGGATTAATCCACTATTGTAGTTAAGACTTTAACACTCCTGTATCAGAAATGGGCAGACTCAGCAGGGAGAAAATCAGTAAAGACATAGGTGAATCAACAGCATCTCAGTCAACAGGATATCATGGACATCTTTTGACTACTTCATCCAACAACAGAAAAATATACACATTCTTCTAAAGGTCATAGGAAACATTCAGCAAGATAGACATATTCTGCACCATAAGACACACCTTAACAAGCCTAACAGAACAGAAATTATACAATGCCTGTTTTCAGACAACAATAGAATTAAACTGGAAATCAATAACAGAAAAAGAGCTGAGAAATCCCAAAATACTTAGAGGTGAAACCAAAGAATTCTAAATAACTCATTGGTCAAAGAAGAATCTCAAGAGAAATTAAAAACATATTTTGAAGTGAATGAAAATGAAAACACAACTTATCAGAATTTATGGAATACAGGGAAGCAGGATTCAGAGGGAAATTTATAGCATTGAATGCATATATCAGAAAAGAAGGAAGTTCTAAAGTCAATAATCTAAGCTACTACCTTAGGAAACCAGAAAAAGAAAAAAATAATCCAAAATAAGTGTAAGAAAACAAATAATACAAATTAGCTCAAAAATCAATGTAAATGAAAACAGGAAATCAATGGAGAAAATCGATGAAATCAAAAGCTGGTTCTTTAAAAAGATTTATAAAATGGATGAGCCTCTAGCTAGACTAATTAAGAAAAAAAGAGGATCTAAATCACTAATATCAGAATTGAAAGAGAGGATGTAACCACAGATCACACACACATTGTAAGGATGATAGGAAAAATTCTATGCCAGCAAATTTGATGACTTACGTGAAATTGATCAATTCCTTGAAAGACACAATCGACTAAAACTCATACAAGAAGAAATAGACAGTATCCGTAAGGCTATATCTATCAAAGAAATTAAAGACATAATTAGTGACTTTCCAAAACAGAAACCATCAAGCCAAGATGGGATCAATGGGGAGTTCCACCAAACATTTAGGGAAGAAATTATGCCAACACTTTACAATCTTTTCCAGAAGATAGAAGCAGAGGGAATACTTAACTCTTTCTGTGAGCCCTGCATTATCTTACTACCAAAACCAGACCAAGACATTACAAGAAAAGAAAACTACAGACCAATATCTCTCACGAACATAGATGCAAAAATCCTCAACAAAATATTAGCAAATCAAATCCAACATTGTATGAAAAGAATTATACAGCATGACCAAGTGGTATTTATGTCAGGTATGCAAGTCTGGTTCAACATTCAAAAATAAATTAATGCAATGCATCACATTAAAAGGCTAAAGGAGAAAAATTGTATGATTAAATCAATAGATGCAGAAAAACCATTTGATAAAATCCAGAGCCCATTCATGACAAAAACTCTCAGTAAACTAGAACTAGAGAATTACTTCCTCAACTTGATTAAAAAATATTTACAAAATCCTGCTGCTGTCATCATAGTCAATGGTAAGAAACTAGAAGCTTTCCTGCTAATATCAGAAACAAAATAATAATGTCTCCTCTAAATACTCCTTTTCTGCATGTACAGGAAGTACTATCTAAAACAACAAAACAGGAAAAGGAGATAAAGTTACACTGATTGAGAAGTACAAAAGAAACCTGCCTTGGTTCTCAGATGACATGATTCTCTATTTAGAAAATGTGAAAGAAGTGACACACTCAGAACAAAATCCCTCCTGTAAGTGATTATACATAGATAGAAGAACACAAGGTTAACATAGAAAACTCAACCTATTTCCTATATATCAGCAATAGTTAATTGGAATTTGAAATTAAAACAAACTACCATTTATATTATCACACCCAGAAATGAAATCTTTATATATGATTCTAACAAAATATGTGCAAGACCTATGTGAGGAAAATGACAAAACTCTGATGAACAAAACTCAAAGAAGAATAAATAAATGGAGAGGTATCACATGTTCATAGATACAAATACTCAATATTTTCAAGACATTAGGTCTTCTCAACTTTATGTATAGATTCAATGCAATCCAATAAAAATCCAAGCAGGTTATTTTGTGAATATCAACAAAACAATTCTAAAGTTTACATAGAAAGGCAAAAGACCTAGAACAGTCAATTAAAGGAGAAGAACAAAGTTGGAGGACCGTAGCATTTGACTTCAATACTTACTATAAAGCTACATTAGTCAAGACAGTGTGGTATTGGTAAAATAATAGACAAACAGATTAATGGAACAAAACAGGGAGCCCAGAAACAGACCCGCATAATACAGTCAACTGATTTTTGACAAAGGAGCAAAAGTAATACAATGAGGCAAAGATAGTCTTCTCACCAAATGATGTTTGAACAAGTGGACATCTACATGCAAAAACTGAATCTAGAAAGAGACCTTACATAAAACACCATCACAAAAATTAACTCAAAATGAGTCACAGACCTAAATGTAAAACACAAAATTATAAAACTCTCAGAAGTTAGCATAGGGAAAAATCAGGATAACCTTGGGTACGGAGATCACTTGTTAAATACAGCACCAAAGTCACCATCCATGAAAGGAAGAAATGATAAACTAGGCTTCACTAAGATTTAAAACTGCTTGACAAGGTCAAGAGAATTAGAAAACAAGCTATAGACTGGGACAGAATATTTGCAAAAGACATACTTGATAAAGGACTGTTATCCAACATATAAGAAGAATTCAACAATAAGAAAATGAACAACTCAAAAAATAGGGAAAATATCTGTACAGACATCCTACCAAAGAAGATACACAGATGGCAAATAAGCATGTGAAAAGATGCTCCACATCATATGTCATTCAAGTATTGCTAATTAAAGCAACATTAAGATACCACTACACATCTGCTAGAATGGCCCAAGTCTGAAACATCAACACCACCAAATACTGGTGAAGATGTGTAGCAATAGGAACTCTCATTCATTGCTGGTGAGAATACAAATGTTACTGTCGCTACAAAACTAAACACACTCTTACCATATGATCCAGCAATTGTATTTACTTCAGACCTTAGTATTTACTCAGAGAGTTGTTTATTGTAGCTTTATTCATAATTGCCAATTACTGGAAGCAACCAAGATGTCCTTCAGTAGGTGAATGGGAACTGGCACATCTAGACAATGGAATATTATTCAGCACTAAAAATAAATAAGCTTTCAAGCCATGACAAGACATGGAATGACTTTAAATGTATATTACAAAGTGAAATAAACCAATCTGAGAGGGATGCATACTGTATGATTTCAACTCTATGACATTCTGTAAAAGCAAAATTATATAGATAGCAAAAGGAACAGTGGTTGCTAGGATTTAGGGGTAGAGAGTAACGAATAGGGGAAGCATAGAGGATTTTTACAACAGGAAAATACTCTGTATGATATTATAATGGTGGAAAGAAGTCATCATACACTTGTCCAAACCCACTGAATATACCAAACCAAGAGTGAACTCTAATGTAAATTATAGACTTTGGATAATTATGATATGTCAATGTAGATTCATCAGTTGAAATAAATTTACCACTCTGGTAGAGGATATTGATAATGGAAGGGCTATGCATATGTAAGGGCAGGGGATATATGGAAAATATATGTATTTTTCCATGAACCTACAGCTGTTCTAAAAAATAAAGTCTATTTAAAAAAATATGTAAGCCTTTGTGACCTAGATTCATTTTAAGTAAATAAAAGATTAACATTCTTTTTATTTAAATTTATAATTATTCTAGAATATTTAAGCATAATTATTTATATTAAATTAATATAAAACTTCAGAGAGAGCATATTTTTATCCATTTTATTTAATTTATATCACAGTCTTCATGTGAAGTTAATTATTAATTCCTTTTCATTTAAAAGAATACTTATTAAAACATATTAATTCAATATCTCAAGGAAAAATGCCTAGTACACTATGAGTTGCAAATTACACCAAGATTTTAAGAATTGTATTTCATCCCCTCATTGAATTAATGCACAGGGCCAAGAAGAGTATGAAGTCATGTTTTGGCAACAGATGTTAAATATTTACTGTTATCCAATTGGCCAAAGAAAAAATATATTACCTTTTGATCCTCCAAATATGATAGAACCAGGCTCTGCTTACTGCTACCTACTTTCTTCAGTCTTAACCTACAAATTCTGTCCTAAGGTCTCCTCCCCCGGCCTTCTCCAAACATTGGCCTGATGCCAGTCTCATTCTTCTTATACACGTGCAAGCCTTGAAGACCTGCATTCATGATTCATAAGAAACTCACTTCTATTGTGCTTTAGAAAAACGTCGATTTTTTTTCACCTTCTCCTATATGAAAAAACAATTAAAAGAAAACTTTATAAAGAAACCTCTTCATGTTCTGTCACTTGAGTGATACCCCAAAGCAAGGAGGCAGCAATAGATTTCTTTCTCATGAAGAAAAGGTATAGTTTTTAAAGATAACCCTTCTTTATTTATTACAATGTCCTTGACAACATGGGATACTCAAATAATTTGTTTCACCCTTGATTATTGTCATATTTTTAGAATATGTGGTTGTGGCCGATCAAAAATGGCTAGAGTTTTTGAGACTTGATTCCTAGAGTGCTGGCATGTGGATGTTTGGACTTGTACAATATGGTGAGGTGGCAGAATGTCAGTTCTGGGCCAGGTCTGTGAGAGGACTACGAGCAGGCTCCAATGTGGTCTATAGAGTCCTGAATCCCCATGTAAGAAGTGTAGCTACCTTGTTGGAGAGATCATATGGAGAGGTTCTGAGACTACAGGAAGTGTGAGAGAGACCCAAAAGAACCTAGACTTATAGCTATCCATGCCAACTGTGCAATAGACTCAGGCCAAAACACAACTACCACCCAAATTACTATGCCATAGTAGCTTACTGTAACTGTAGAGATTAGCATTCTCTCATGGACTGTTAATAGTATTTCCCTAAACCTTGGGTAAAGTCACTTTCTATAGACCTAGTCATGATGTAACATGGCCGTAGATATCTCAGGAACATATTTGTGGTTACGTACTTGTGAGTATATTGCTGGATCCTTGTCTGCTTATGCTATTAGGCATCTACCCCTTCATCCCTCAAATTCACATGTGAGTGCACTGAATTGTTAGAACTTAATTGAAATCATTGATTGTATCTCAAAGAATCTGGGAAATGTTGTTTCTAGTTGTATAGTTTTTCCAATAGAAAAGGAAGTGAAATGAAGATTGAGGAAGCCAAACCAAATATCGATCAAAAAAGGATATTTGCACCTTAAATACTGGTAGCTAGTTCTAATTTTTTCTTTTTTTAGGAAATTTTCACTAACACCTGTGGTCTTTCAATTTGCAATTTACTTCCCATTTCTGAATATTAAACTGAATCACTTCCTTATTTTTACATAATTTCATCTTTAAAGTATCTCTTCGTGGCTCTGATGTCTATCATTCCAAAAGAGATTTGTCTCTCTGTTATCGACAGAATAAACGCACCTATCTGCCTTAGAATATGCTTTAAAATTCATGAACAATCGAAATTAACTGTCTTCTTCTGTCTTTTTCTTCTTCTGAAAACCACTTGATATTAAAACATTGTCACTCATTTTATATAACTGTTGCTCAATTGCCTGGACAGAGATTTTCACTCCAGCATCTATCGCATATTCAACTTAATAAAGTCGTACACTTGTTGATCACCATACTATGATATCACTGTCTTACATTTTACTGATAAAAAAATGAATCTGAAACTCATTCTTATTGAGAACACAGTTGTCTAATCATTTAAGTTCTTCCATAGTTTTAAAAAATATATGTTACCATTATCTCTTTGACTCAAATATTGTTGAAAGCTATAATAATTATTTTGTCCATCTTAGAACATATGATTCCTCTATTTGAAACAAAGAAGTCCAAAACTAAGAATGCTCCATAATTTCTCAAATAACTTTGTATGCAAATCAACACATTCCAGCTATGGTAAAAAAAAAGAATATCTGTATAGAGTCTAATGGGCATATTTTATGAGATGCTGCATTGGTTCACAGTCAGAAACACTGAGTACAATAAAATTGTCATTGTCTATCTATATCAACTTGGGCAGGAATCTTAACCATTATAAATCTTAATTATTTTGGAAGTAAAATAAAATACTTTTATTTGGATAACCAGGTAAACTTTTAGGTTTCTTCTGATTCTAAATTGGATAATAAGTATGTACATGAATCCCTATAATGTGATTATATTTTAAGCCCAAAATTCAGCAATTAAAAATGTTTATTTTAGATTTTGTGTTACATCTTGCAACAAATCTAAAGGAACGCAGTAAAACAATATTCATTCTATTTGTGAACCTCTTAATTCAGCTTCTTAAATGCTTACATACTTAATTTCATCAATCAGGAATTTAGGATGAAACGAAAGCCAATCCTCCTGAAAATTTTGCTTCCCAGGTGCTGTTTGGGTGAAATGTGCTGGAAGTAATATAAATAATAGATTTAAGAGCCATTGAATAGGACAATTTCTTTTCCAGACAACACTAAAATTAACCAATTTCTGTCAGATATTATTTACAGTATGATATATGATTAATTTTAAGGAAGAAGTACTATATATAAGAAAAAAACAATAAAACTGCTGAATTATAATTTATATGAAATAACAGCTATCCACGAAAAAGAGGGAAAACCATTTTGAAACAAGGAAATATTCAAAGATTTTATATATAACTATACTTACATGAATGAAGGGAGAAAATTAAGTTTTTGGGTTTCCGTACCAAACTGTTTTAGCAAAAGAAAAAGAGGAAGTTCCAATATAAGCAATAACTTATTTAAAGAGAAAATTTTTACTTTGAGAATAATAGCAAATAAAAAGAGTTTCCTAATTTATTCAAGAGCAGGGCACAAAAAACATTTTGTTTAACCCATGAAAAACTAAAACAACATTATTTAATTTTTTGCCATAAAGTTTTGCTGGATGTATTGACGTTTTTATTACTTCAACATGATAACCACAAATAGTTCAAAAAGAGTCAGTTATCTAGAATATACCTTTGGAAATATCTTACCACTGAGGACTTTCTAAAAACTTATACTGATGATTAATGTACTACTGAAACTGTATCACTTTTCTGAAAAAATCTCACTTTATCATTTGTTCCCTTCTTTATCTTGTGGTTCCCTGACTGATTTCAACATTTACTGTCTAGGTTCCATGAGTGAATGTTCAAGCACATCCCTCAAGATTTGACATACTCAGTATTGGATTTGTGGTCATTTTTATGGAAGAGAGGATGGTATGAAATAGTAGATTAATCTCAGTTCTTCAGCGCTTAGAGAGCGGTGTAGTCAATTTGTCTATTAGCTAGTGAATTTTAAGTGAAGCCCTGTATCCCAAATTTGGTTGTTCTGACAGACAACTATTTATGTTAAATAAATATTTAATATAAATATTTACAATGCATTTCACTTTATAAATAACAATGATATAGAATGTATTTTTCAATTTTCAAATTATTTTGCACATAATATAGAAAGCAAGTGTTATTTTTAATTACACGTGTGTATTATCTTATATCTATGATAAATATGTATTCATTAAAACGTATATATTATGTAAATATATTTGTAACTATATATGGAATAAATGTGTGCTTTACTGTCTGCACAACATTGATTTCAAAGAACTATTTTCATCAAATAATGAATTAAAATTTAAAGAGTTGTTAAAATATGGCTTTGTTGGTTTGAGCCTAATAAATGAGGAGTTTTAAAAAGCTAGTATAATAGTAAAAATAGTAATGTAAAGAATAAATAAAAATAGTATCAGTGGTTTGAGCAATGTTCGTATTGAACTTAAAATATCATTGTTTAGAAATATTAATACACGCACCAATAATAGAAAAATAATTGCTAAACAGGTTGATATTAACTATATGATTATACATTGAAATAATCTTATAAGATTTTATGGTCCCAAATAGAAGAGAATATTTAGAGAAGCAGAAGATATTTATTTTGCTAAGTGTTGGAAAGAGGACTAAGCATCGTTGTAGCTACTCCAAATTTTAAGTGTATTAACATTGAATTGGCTCTTCATGACTCAGATGATTCTTGACACTATAAAAATCCCTTTATGGGACTTGATTTGGCCAAGTAGAGAATTCAAGTCAATTTAATCACATAAATTTGGGTGGTTGCAAGATATTTAATCAACATTTGTAATACATAAGGCTGATGTATTCAATATACTTCTTCAGTTTTATATCCTAAAATATTCTAATGAACTATTTCCAAAAGCCATATCTGTTCCTATTTTGCATACGTTAACAGTGTGAATACATTTATTAAAGTAACAATATGTAACACATACCTGAAAAATAAAGACGCTGTCTTTGTAGTATTTGTCTGTGTGTTTGTTTAATGACATCCGGGAGAATGAACTTTAACCTAACAGACTTGCCTCTAATATGGCCTGAGCCAAATACAAAGGGAAGTCTAAATGCCATGTCTACACTTTTCAAGTTATAAATCAAGCTAATGATACGGTAAATAAAATATATTCTGTCTCTTATATTGACAAATATCTCTTGAAAATAATCAACAAGGAGAGATTTAGATGTAGAATTCTTCTGCTCCTCGGAGGCCTACAACACAATGCGTTAGCACAGGGAGAGTAAGCCCTTGGCCCCTGACCTATCCACTACCCTTCTCTTCCAACTTCTGGATTTGGCAGCCAAATATGTGTGGATGATACCTCAGTCTGCATGTCTACATTCCATCGGCTGCCACCCCCTCGCCCAGCAAAGCCACCACATGAACACTGCTCAGGCCTGTGTGCGCACAATGGAGACATGGGCCATCCTCCCAGAGTCACATTTCTAATAATCAAGACTGGTGCTATTTGGGCAGAGAATTCTGGAGTCACCAGTACCCGAGGCATTGTCTGGTATATTAGTTTGCTAGGACTGCCGTAACAAAGTACTACAAACTGGGTAGCTTGAACAACAGAAATTTATTGTCTCATGGAGGTAGAGGCTAGAAGTCCAAGATCAAAGTGTTGATGGGGTTGATACTTTCTGAGGGCTGTGAGGAAGAATATGTTCCATGCCTCTCTCCTAGCCTCTAGTGCTTTCCAGGCAAGCTTTGTTGTTCCTTGGCTTGTAGGTTTATCACCCTGATCTCTGCCTTAATGGTCACATGGTGTTCTCCCTGTGTTTGTACATGTTTGTCTCCAAATTTCCCCTTTTTAAAAGGACATCAGTCATATATGATTATAGCCCATCCTAATTAACACATTTTAACTTGATTTTGTCTATAAAGTCCCTCTCTACAAATAAAGTCACAGTCTGAGCTCCTGGGGGCTAGGACTTCAAGATACAAATTTTGAAAGGATGCATTTCAACCTATAACATCCAGAAAATGGAGGGAGGGCACAGAAATGAGTTAGGGCAGACAAAATCATTTAGCCCTCTGACACTTTGTTAGATGTGGACAGGGGAAGCTAAAACAGCTTCAGAGCACCCCTCTAAAATGTAAAGGTGGTAGTGCTTGTGGTCCAGGTCTGCATGTGGAATTTGAGGTGGATTACATCAATTTTACTTTAACCTTCTGAGTTCATATAGAAACTATCACCACTATTGTTGTGTGTTCTCACATCTGTTTATAGTTCTATATTTTACATATAAATACTTAAATATTCTTACAAATCAATATGATGAACAAAATTATTTTTATTTTTTCAACATTTTCTGGTTTTCAAAAACTTTAGTATTATTTAATGTGACAACAGAAACAAGTATGCAAATACTCTGGTAAACATATAAATGTGTAATGCTTAATTTATAGAATTTAAAGTTATTTTCTAATATGTATGAATTCTAAACCTTGTCATCTTGACATTTTATTTTTCTTCATAAAATAAGAGTACACTCCATTTTAAAGTCTGTCAAAATGTCAAAACCAAAAATAAATAAATAAATAAATAAAATCTTTTTCACAAGGGGGCACTGAGATGAGTTAGTTGATTTTCTATGGATGCTCATTGGTTCTGAACTTGACTCTTTTCCTTTGTTTTTCTCTCCTAGATTCTATATAAGGGTAAATAAATCTTAGTACTTCTGGCAATCGCGACTTCCTTACCTCAATCCTCCTCACACTTATCTCTACAGACTTCCTGGAAGACCAAAGCAAGAATGCATCAGTTTGCTGACCTCTTTCTTCTAAGAGAAAATCTGGTTTAATCCTATCCATCATACACAAACACACATAGGTGTATATATGTACATATACACACATGTACTTATGTTTACATGTGTGTATATGTGTGTGTGTGTGTGTGTATATATCTCTCGGTCACTCTATGAAGCTCTGGACCCTCAGGTCATATCTCCTCACCTAGCATGTCTTCCCAATGTGGCTCCGTACTTGCTCTGCTCTGACTTCATCTTCCATCCCTAACAAACTGTACAGGCACATGTACTATAGTCTCACAAGAAAACTTCCCATAAAAAAGTCTCCATCGAAAGTTTACTTTAACCCATCATTCTAACAAAATGTAGTTGCCTCTTTAGAATACTGTTTCTTTGATTTCTCTATAAAGATCATTTTACAAACTCAATTAGAGAGAAACAGAAGGATGGATAGCAACAAGATTGATTGAGGGAAGTTCCTGTGAGGGAAAATCGAAAGGGAGATGAAAAAAAAAGAAAAGGCTGAGGAGTCATCGGAACATGATGCAGGTTTGAGTCCTAAGGATAGAAGAAAGGAAAGGGAGAAGGATGGACAGAAAGAAGGAAGGGAGGAAAGAAAGAAGAAAAGGGAAGGAGGCCAATTTGCTGTGCAGTTCTGAGAAATTATCCCCAGGCGAAGGGGGAATCTTCAAAGAAACATCACCCTTCAGAGAAGTCTGCACTCTGTCATTGGCCCAGGGCAGCTGCGTTAGGTGTGGCTCTGGTGCTAATGTGGAGATGGATTTCAGAGCACAGCAGCTGGGCCCAGCAGTCAATTATGTGGCAGATTTGAGAGGCGCATTTTCAAAGCTGCCATGTTCCCTCTTGCATAATAAGTTTCTTTTCTTGCTTTCTAGGGTATTTAGAAAATCCCCACTTCAATTTTGACTACTTATCTGTATCTTTAGGTGGTTCTTCCATATCTTTCTGAGTCTAGATTTTGGAATGCCCTCTAGTTCAGTTCTGAGAATTTATCTTCTCTCTGTTCACGTCCTAGAAAATTTTATGCAGTCCTATGATTAAGATATCCATAGGATAATATCCATACATATCTAGCCTGGCCTCTTACCCCAGTTTGGACTTGTTATCTTATAACTTTATTTAAACCACAAATATGCACCTCAAACATACAGGAACTCTCTCTCCTCTTTTTCTTTGTCTCTAGGCAATATTGAGACATTTATATCACTCCTCCAAGTACCAAGCAGAGAACTTCTGCATCCAGCTAGGATAGAATAATTTATTCAGGATTAGCCCTTCCATAATAAATAACCATAAAACTTGATAAAAATGTTCAAGCAAACATCACTCCTCACAGAAGTATGGTTCTCCTGGGAGTGGGTATTCCTTACTATCCCTGGCATTGGACAGTTGGCAGCACAAAACTGTGACTCCTGAGAGAAGGAAAATGTAGTTAGTAAGCACCAGAGTCACTTGGGACCCCTTACTGGGGATGATGATTTTATTCTGGCCCAGCCAGCTGGCATCCATAAAGAACCAGAGATCCTAATGAGTTAAGAATGCAGATATTGGAACTCAGGGTCATTAATGCAACGACAATTCATGATGAAAGGCAATGGAGAAAGGGACCTAGAAAGAGGAGTGATAAGAAGTTTCATGCAAATCCTTGGTTGAACATTGGGCTGCATTGCATTCCAGGAAAGTCAACCTCTACTAGAAGTTTACCAGAGAGCAACAGCTATGGGGTTGAAAATGGAACAGAAATAAGAAACAGAAGAGCTGATGGTGCAACCAGGGCAGGATGGAGAGATTTTGATAATTTCTAATGAACACTGCAGGAATAGGACTTGAGATACCTGTAAATGCCTTAGGGATAATAATGAAATTTCAGGGAAGCCAACTCCAACTCACCATAACAAGAACCACAGGGACACCAAGTTTTGGACTTTAATGCCACCAATTTAGGGAAACTTGAGAAACTTGACCTTTCCATCGACCCACCATATCACTGAATGAAACTTAGTCTAAACAAGTTCAAGTACAACAGCCAGTAATTGAGTTGTCTCCCAGAAAATGAACCAACATTCCTTAGAGGAACATAATAAAATTAAACTTTCTACAACATACCATGTTCAATGCCAGTTGCATGATAAAAGCCAATTAATTACAACTGTCACAGACAAGTGGAGCCTAAGGAGACATGACTGTTTAATGTATGGTGGTACCATGGAGAGGATCCCGGAGCAGAAAGAGAGCATTAGGTAAAAAATAGAGAATCTGAATAACCTATTGGCTTTAGGTAATAATAATGGATCAGTATTGTTTCATTAATTGCGGCAAGTATACCATTGGTAACGTAAGAGGTTAATAATTGAGGACAATGGATGTGAGTATGGGGAACTCCCTCTACTACCTTCAAAGTTGTTCCATAGAGATAAAAATATTCTAATATAAAAGTTCATTAAAATGTAATTACTGGAAATGGAAATAAATTATAAAATGTAACCCAAATTCAAGAAACACAACACATAACAAGTAGCCAGACAGAGTTGGAAGGCAAAACTTACAGGTACTATTATAAATTGGCTCAAATAATTAAAGAAAATATGTTCAAAAAATTAAAGGTGGTCTAAATAAGAAGAAACTAGTTTACATAAATGAAAGAGGAATTAAGTGAAGACAATAAAAATATGCGTAAAAAAATCAAATGGAAATTCAAGAGCTGAAAATTATATTAACTGAAATGAAAAATTAACCCAATTGCCGTAAGATAAGATTGGAGATGGCAGAATGGTCAGTAAATCTGAATAGAGATCAAGAGAAATGCTCTAATCTCAAAAACATATTTTAAACAGTGAAGAAAAATAAATATGTGATCATGGACTTGCGAGACAACGTCAAAAATTTTAACGTGTGTGTAATGGAAACCTACAAGAGCAAGAAAGTGAAATAATGAAGGGGAAAATATCTGAGGAAATTATGGTAACAATTGTCCAAATTTGATGAAAGAAGGTGACATATATGTAAAGCCAAGCAAACCCCAAACATGAAAATATGATTAAAGCACACCTGGGCATTTCATAGTTAAACTGCTGCAGCTGAAAGACCGGAAGAAAACCTTAAAAACAACCAGAGGGGAAAATACAAGAGAAAAATAAGTGAAAAATTACTTCTCATCAGAGACAATGGAATAGACTTTTTAAAGTGCTGAAAGATAAAAAATGTCAACAAATAATCTTTTGACTATGAACATAGTTTTCAAGATCAAGGGTAAAATAAAGTATCTGCAGATAAAGAAAACATGAGATGCCTAGATGTGAACCACAGGGAACGCTAAATGATAGTCCTCAGGACGAAGGGATAAAAATGAAGACATAATACAATATCTTGTATTGTACTTTTTAAAATGTATTAATTTTCTTAAAAGACAAATATGTATGCAAAGTAAAACTGCTAAAATTATACAATGCAGTATACATCATTCCTGGAAAAAAAGACATATCACAAAAGCGCACAGGATGGGTGAAAGTAAATGGAATTGCATTGTTTTTCAGTTATAATTTTTTCGAAGTGGGAAGTGCGTAATGTGACGTGGGAAGTGGAAAAATATGAGGTGTGAAGTAAATATGGCAAATGTAAAGTAGAAAGCAGAAAGCGTCAGGAACGTAATGTGAATTTTAAAGTGTAAATCATTATCAGTATTAACTCTAAATAGTCTTTGATAAGTTAAGGGTGCACACTGATAGCCCCAGAACACCCATGGACAAAATAATAAAGGGAAGCTGAGTTAAGATGCCAAGAGAAGCAATCAAATCAAATAGGAAAAATTTTGGATTAACTCAAAAGAAGTTGGAAAAGAAGTAAGAGAGGTGAAGAAAAATAGAAAGGACAAATGGAAATCAAATAGCAAGATGGTAGACTGAAATCTAATATCATTAATAATTGCCTCAAATATAAACAGACTGAACAGTTAAATTGACTAAAATTGTTGAATTGAATAAGAAATCAACACTGAGGGACTGGCCTGGTGGCACAGCAGTTAAGAGCACACGTTCAGCTTTGGTGGCCTGGGGTTCACCTGTTTGGATCCTGGGTGCAGAAGTGGCACCACTTGGCAAGCCATGCTGTGGTAGGTGTCCCAAGTAGAGGAAGATGGGCACGGATGTTAGCTCAGGGCCAGTCTTCCTCAGCAAAAAGAGAAAGATTGGCAGCAGATGTTAGCTCAGGGCTAATCTTCCTCCAAAAAAAAAAAAAAAGCAGAATTAAAAATAAGAAATCAACACTGAATAATATGTTATTTAAAAGGCATATAATTTAATATAAAGCATAAAAAGGCTGAAATAAACCTGTGAATTATAAGCATAAGTTCTATCAGCTTTTCTTTATGTGAAAATATATTTATTATGCTTTCATTTTTCATATTTCTCTAGAATCCAAATAGGACAAAGTTACAATGTATTTAGATTCTACAAGCTATAACAGAATGTAAAGTATGCTTTTCAATAGACAAATGATAGCCAATATTGCTCGCATTCTGTGCCAATTTTTTTTGCCAGAATCAAGTACATGAGCTTTCTCTCTTTATTCTTTTAAATTTTAATAGTCTGTAATTTATTTCTCACATAGTAACAATGGGAATGGTATGAACTTCCATATAACCACTTTATATGTTTGCCTTAAGTTTATTCTCATGTCCTAAACCAGTATTTTTTAACTAGAAGCTTTGGGAAAGTAAAGACTTATGGGTTTTCTTTTGGTCTATTGTATGTTTGGTTGTGTTGGAGGTGAGATGAAAACTAAGGAATATGGATTTTTTTTTTAAAGATTTTATTTTTTTCATTTTTCTTCCCAAAGCCCCCCGGTACATAGTTGTATATTCTTAGTTGTGAGTCCTTCTAGTTGTGGCACATGGGACTCTGCCTCAGCATGGTTCCATGAGCAGTGCCATGTCCACACCCAGGATTTGAACCGACGAAACACTGGGCTGCCTGAAGCAGAGCGTGTGAACTTAACCACTCGGCCACGGGGCCAGCCCCAGGAACATGGCTTTTAAATGTTCCTTAGGTAATACTCTTTCTATAGCTTATTTCTGAAATGGTGTTATGGAAGCCACTATAATTTAATAATGCAATATATATCAAAAGTGAGATAGATAGTATATTGAAGTTATTTTATGAGCCAGAATACTGAAAGAGTGTGGATTTTAACAGAAGAAGCGTATGAAACCTAGCCAGTAAAATAACGCAGAGGCTAGTTAACAGCGTCTAAGTAACGTCTCATATAGTATTATTTTTAAAAAATCCACGTGTTCAGGCAGCGTGGAAAAAGTATTTGAAACTGCAACAAAAATACAACAAAATACTGAGCTTGCCTTTCAGAAGAAGTTTTGAAATTGTTCAAAACATTTTTTTCCATTTTAAAATGAAGCAGAGCCCTTAGTGATTAGAACAAATCAGACAGAAATTGTTCTCACAAATTAGAAGTCTTTGTAGTTGTCACATAGAATAAACACAATTCCTGATGGAGTGGCTAAGTGACAGCAGCCACCTTTTATTCATTACATTACCAGAAGATACCCAATGAATGACAATTTTTGCAATCCTGAACTTGCATTGTTATTAAAAAAAATGAAGAATGACTTATGAAGTTCTTAACAGTAATGATGCTTGTCCCAGCAGATGAGAGCAAAAGCTCAGCAGCTGCAAGATACTGTGTTCGATGAGGAGGATTATGATTAAAGAAGGAACACATCAAGACTTTAATAAACCTGATAGCGGGATTATGGGAACTACAGAAAATAATGGAGTGTTAGCCGTCATAATACTTCTCCTACATGATTTATTGAGAGTTAGAGCGAGGGTACTAAAATCATTCCTCACACAATACATTTCAAGTTAAATAATATTCCAAACTGAGTTTGACTTTTTGGATCCAAAAAATAGAAAATATTAGTAATGAAATGTGATTTGCAAAACGTGAATGAAAATAAAGATCTCTTTAGATATGATGATAGCTTAGCTATGCACACGTTGTGCTATTACCTTTAACTGATTTAGTCTATTAACCAGTTAAATATCAAATATCGAATCATGAACATACCAATAGGAGTAACGATATTCTTATTTTCAGTCAATAAAAATAATCCTGAGCTTATTTTTAATGTATTAACAGAAAGACTAGTAAGATTCAAGATGTTCACTATCAAAATAATGAATCTGAGAGTTCTCTCTCTAGATATAGAGATAAATATAGATATAGATATAGCCATTAGAGTCACGGGTAAATTTACTAGTTCTTTAGTTGTAAAATTCAAGTATCACTCAAATAAAATTCTAATAGTCATGGAACAATTCTACCAAAGGAAGATGAGTTTCATGAACTTGGAACCATACTATGGAAGAAATGATTTCAAAGAAATTGCTTTGTTTTAAGGAAAATTATACAGGTAGAAAGCAAGATATACTTGGCAAAGGGTCAGTTTTAGAAACAAGTTATTTAAATACAGATTCTGCCACTTGCAAGCCGTGTTGTTATGTGTAAGTTATTAAACCTATCTAAGCTTTAATTCGTTATCTCTAAATTATGATCCTCATTTAAGATAGCTAGCGTAATGCCTGACACAAAATTCCAGTCAATAAGTGAATAATTATATTATTATAAATGAATTTGCAACAATAATTGTATTATTGTGGTTGAGTGCTAATGCTAAATTTGAAAAGTACTGTTTATCACTAAGGAGAAGTAAATGCCTGAATAATTAAGTCCACGTTGTTGAGTGGAAAAGGTGTGTCTACTTATAATGTTCCAGAACACTTCAGAAACTACGAGAAAATTAAGATAGCATGATGCCATCTAAAGCAAATCCAGGTTGAATTTGCATAAATTAAATATTTACACGTTTCCACACTACATTTTAAGTACACTGCCTAAAACTAACACTGACCTGCTTTATTTTACCGATGTCACTACGAATTTTTGTATGCAAAATTGTGATATGTGGAAGACCAATGAAAGTACACTTAAGATTGTATAAATTAGAAAACTATGTTACTTAACTCTTTACAACAAATGTTCTTATTGTTTTTATTGAATTTAATTTTTGAGAACTGTTTAATGATCACTGTACAGTTTAAGAATCCACTTATTTTGAATCCTATTTTAATTTTCAAATTTAAGTGTTCTTAGCTTGACCTTATCCCAACATAATATTTAGCTCATTGGTAAATAGTTTCATCGTTACAGTACACATATATGTTAAATTATGTATTTAAAAAACAATGGTAGTTTGTTCTCTTTACATAAGGTGTGATTAAATTCACTAAAAAAGGAGACTCCTTTGTTTAAAAGGTACTTAAATATATCACCATTACAAATGCCTCCTTTTATGTTCATTAAAAATGCAGTTATTTAAAACAACCTCTTCCTGTGTATTACTTTATTGAAAACATTACCTTTTTTAAGAAGGACTCAGGTACTAATAGGCTAATGAACATAAAGGGTAATGGTAGTGGTCAGAATGGGTCACAAGATAGAGAAACTATGCTGTTAAACATTGTTTTTTAACTTTACAATTTCAAGTGGGGTCAACCAGCTCTGTTATTTATTTATTTATTTGTTGCATTTCAACATTGATTTTTTTCACATATATTCCAATTCATTTTCTCTAAAATACTAAGTAGGGAAAATAAGCTCTTTAAACTGTCAGAAATACATATTTCTTTACTAAATAATAGCCTGAATACATTACTAGCACTTATGCAAAGCATATGTTGGCTTTCAGCTGGTTTAAATTAGGACGTATTTGAACAACACCGACCCACTGATTTTTCACACATCACTCTTAGCCTCTATTCCGTATACACCACTTGGCACCCCAACATATGATGGCCATGTTTCTGAAGAATAAGTTATAGTTAATGAACAAACCTAAAGAACCATCATCATAAAGGGCAAAAGATGTTCTTGGTGTCTTTCATTAAAGACAGAAAATAATTGCTAACAATAGTCACTGACCAACTTTAACTGCTCCTGGTTTTCCTAAGGCTATTTTTGGCCTTTCAGTTCTCTCTAATCTTGTGCAAATTGTTAAAACAACAAGAGTGATAAAATTCGTATTATTCTCCTGATTTCATAATTGAGTTTAAGCGATCTTTAAAACATAGTTTTAATGTGATTTTTCATGTTATTGAGAAAAAATGAGACTGATGGTAAATTGACTATTTACAATGAATCTTTATCTCACTGAAGTAAAAACACATCCAGCAAAGCAGACTCACAAATTTATTGATTCTCATCCATAATGGCTTTAAGCGTAAATGTTAATGAGAAGGAATTTGAAAATGGAAGCTATAATTGTGAAATGTTACCAAAAAATCTTTGCAAATAGGGTGGGGTTCAAGGGAGAAAAAGTGTATGGGACCAGATCCTCTCTAGTTACACAAAATGTGACAAAGCCTATCTTAATCTTTTCACACCATTGCTGGATGCATTTTATATTTTATTCATTTTTCCCCTGAAACTTTAAAAACATCGTGAGAAACTGATTATGTTTTTCATTTTCTAATTTTGAGACAGCTAGAAATGGACATCCTCATATAAATGATTCTCATATAATCACAGCATCTTCAATGAGCAATGCACTGAAATTGACTTCACCATTAGCTCCAACAGTTAAGAACCTTCATACTACATTGATTTTATGACTTTTCTAAACATTTTAAATATTTACAATTAAGCTGACACAAGTGAAAGCATGAATTTTTCATTAAAACAGTATGAATGAATTCCATTTTCCTTTGCTTCTTGGGAAATATGACAAGAAATTCTATATCATAGTGTCTAAAACTTGAAAAAGATTCAGCTTTCTTGATAAACATACACATTTTGTATGTATGATATTATAATTACTTGGGATATGGACACTCCATATGATGGTGTTACCAAGATTTGTAGGAAAACAAGTATTCAAGTTACTTCATATTATATTTTATGTTACATCATCTGTTACATTTATCTTATACTTTACAAAGGATTTTAGTGTTTTAGCTAATTCTCTTTTCATGTTCTAGCTAATTTTCTTTAACGGGGCAAGATCTTTTTTTTTAAATGGTATCTCTTTACTATTTTCCCACATAGCATATTTCTAAAGAGTTTTCTCTTTTAATTGTCAATATGATGTCCTTTATGCCTGTTGAGAATTTTTCTTTAAGAATCTGATATGTCAGATGCAAATTAGGACAGAGCTTGTTAAGATAAATCCTTATAGTAGTTTCAAGGATAATAAAGTGTTCATCAAACAAAGTGATAACAAGGAAAGAGGTGACAATTTATAATCCTCTTCAGGTGCATTTGTTAACCTCTGACTCAAAGCAGGTTCGAATCACAACTCCTGACAGCTGGGGCTTTTGAGCAGCTTTTCTGAAATGCCAACTGCAGAAAGCCTATAGTTTTGAGATTCATTTTTATTTTCTCTCAGGAGTAAGGTCACATTCTAAATCAAGATAAAAACAGAATTTCAATAAATTTCTCCAACAGGAAGAAAAATGTATCTAAAGAGGATTATATTCCAAAACACTCAGCTGCTGATTGCTAAAAGTAGTTCCTAAATATTGCAGGAAAAATATGAGAAACGCAATCAAATATTTGTAATTGTCCTTAAATCTTCAAAAATTTGTTATAAGTGCTCTTTAACAGTATCAGTGTGGGTGGGCTTATTTGGTTTTGAAAAAAGAAAAATTTGAATATACCAGAGGCAGGTGAAACTGCAGATCAGATTTGGCAAGAATCGGACTGACTTTCACCAGTATGATAAATCACACCTTAATCTCTTCAACCAGGAGCCCCACTTTCATGCAGCTTGTTCCAATTAAATGTCATTTCTTATTTATGCAGAATGTGTAAGAAGCTTTAGATACCTTTCTTTGTTCAAGGCCATTTATCATTTAGAAACAGAATCGAAATGCTTTGATACACCAAGGCAGGATTAGTCCTTCCGCTGTTTACATGTAAAGATAGACACGATCACTTATTCTGTGACAAAGGACTGACAGCACAAAGCTTCCTTTGCTAAGCAACCTGCACAGTCTTTAGGGGATGAATGCATGCTAAGACAGCAGTGAAAGGAAAGCAGTTGCTCGCAATGTACCTCAGAGAAAAAAAGGTTAATACAAGCACCAACAGATAGAAATTGTTGAAATGCGTGGTTGTGTAACAAATTTAACATTTTACATTTATGTCAAATTATAGGTTCAAAGATTTTTAAATAAATTTTGATGTGATAAATTTCTTCCAAAATAAAAATTTTGCCTGTGTTTCATTTATAACTGGTTCTTTATGATGCCAAAATAGCAGTCCAAATCAATCCAATTGAAAGTAGTATAATTAGTACGATGCACACATAGATTTTTGTTGTTGTTGTTATCATTAGTGATTCAGTTAACAGGCTAATTTTATAAATAGTTGGAGAAAAGTTTATTCAGATAAATGCACGAATGGGAAGTTTTATATAAATAAGATAAATTAGTCAATAATTCAAATCCAAGTCTATCATTTAAATGACTATTAGTTTTAATTGGCTTGACATGTAATGCTAATTCATTCATGACATGTATACATTGTCTATGATAAAAAACTTAAAAAAGAAATTATATACATGCATTTTTGGTATACTATATATAGTTTCAACATAAAGAGTTGAAAGGGACTATCTTCAAGTTGTTAGTGTAGGAAAACTACGAGCACGAAGTAGAGATTTCATGATTTCAACACAAGTGGCCCATGAAGTCCCATCATTTACTATAGCATCACCAGGGAATATCAGTTCCTCTCAAAACCTTAAATCTTAGCCACTACTAAATATTTTCATATAAGGTATTCTCATGTAAGATATAAGGGAGAAAGTTAGAAAAGAAGCAGTTATCTATAAACCATGGATCACAACCACTGCAACATTCACCTCGGCAGCTGATCTTGAAATCTAAATTTAAAATTTATCCTCATTCTACAGTCATCCATTCCACGTTCTCCCTACTCTCTCTGCCAGCAGCTCAGCTGGACTGGGTTCTTGGTCAGGTAACATGAACTTTTACTCTTGTAGAATCTGGATCTTTGATGATCTTGCTCTAGTTGGTCAAGACGGTTTTTCACTGATCAATAATACCGTGTGAGAGAGTATTCAGCAGCATCTTATTGGATCACCTGGTTCCCAAAGATAATCCTCTTTGTCTCTATTATGTAGCAGAAGCCAATTTTTCCCTCATAATTGGAATCAATTACCCTCTCAGCTAAGTGATTAGAAGGCAGTCTTAAATTCTATTTCATCTGAACCTGTGCCTTTCTTGGTGGATGCATTCATCTGTGGGTCCCTTGGTTCTCCAATCCTTTCCAGAGACAGGAGGCAAAACATATTGATTGTGTTGTTAAGTTCATAGTGAAAGGAGCTCTTCTCAGTTTCACCCCATGCTTCTCAAGACCATGCCTCCTATCTCTGGGGAAGAGGGCATCATATATTGGCTATTGGCTTAAAATATATACCATGAATTGTAGACTGGTCACTCCATTTGTAGGATCTTATCTTCCACTTGGTACCATAATTTAGTCTTCAATAGGAATTCCATATTTCTACGAGGCCACTGCTTCTGGCTGATAGGGAACATGTTATTATTATTAAATTCAATGGCCACAAGCCCATTGTTGCATTTCTTTTTAAAAACAGCTTTACTGAGGCATGATTGGAATACAATAAACTGTACAAATTTAAGCCACACATCTTGATAAGTTTGATATATGTATACACCCATGAAACCATCATAACAATCAAGATAATGAATATATCTAGTCACTACCATGTTTTCTTGCACCCCATTATAATTTCTTCTTTATGTCTCTTCCTATCCCACACCCAACAGGCAACCACTAATGCAATGTTTTGTATATTTTGTCTGTTTTTCATTTATTTATTTAAGGACGGAGAATAAATCTGGTCTCTGTTGCTCCATCTTGGTCAGAAGTGGAAGTTCTACATCTCTTAACCTGTAAAATATATCTCTTGAGCAGGAACAATATTGAGTAGGACAACATGGCAATAGATAAAGATTATTTCCAGGTCATAGCTAATAATGCTGATAGAAATGCTATTGTCAGGGAAGGCAAATCCATACCCAGAATCTGTATCTATTCCTATGAGAAAAAAAATCACTATCCATTCATGACAAAAGGGATTTAATCAATCTACCACTAGGTAGGCAGCTGGTTGCTCCATGTTAGTTGTGTCATATTGGGGTTACATCACAGCCTCTAATGTTAGCAGGTGTTATAATCAGGAGTAGTATTATGCAGAGAAATATTGGTGAGAAGTCTACATATCTGAACTCATAATCTTTCACTATATTTGCCCGTGGCAGGCATGATCATTGGACATAAATATCTCTATAGAATGTGTCCATACATAAAGTACTACCTACGTTTTTCTCTCTTCAGATCTACTTGCCACATTAACTTTTCAATTTTATTTTTTCTTATTCTTAGTCAAGCTGGCCAACTTACTAGTCACTGCCTAGCATCTGTACCTGGGTATATCTATATCTCAAATCATCTATATTTCTGCACAAAGTGGGCAAGATATGTTACCTAAATGTTTACTGGAAGGATATCTTGTCATTAAATTCCTTCAGGGCAACCCAAGTAATATTGTCATGTAGCAGCCATACACAGTTAGCTAGACTTAGAATATAATGCAGAACCATTGGAAACAAGGCTAGACCATAGGAAACCCCCCATGAGACACTAGGTATGGGTTGAGAAAGAGAGGTGGCGAAGTAGTTAGATCAGGTACCATGGAGGTCTGAACAACCTGTTTACTCAGACTATTTGTGCTCTCAGGACCTCCATGGGTATTGTTTATGTGTATATATACACATGCATACATACATAAACTTTAGATAGGTATAGATATAGATTATATATATAGGCTACCTTAAACTTGAGTGGTACTATGCATTTCTAATTTGCCATTTAGTGTATCTTACACACAGTATATTTGAGGGATAGTTAGAGAGTCATAGTAACTTGGTATCCCCTGGTCAGGAGTTTAGCTTCTACCAGGGCTCATTAGCAAGCTAAAATCTGGCATTCTTCCAAAACCCTACTGTTCTGTGCTGTGCTTCTCCAAAGAGAGCTCACCAAAGACTCCATTCAGAATTTATCACTGCCACAGATGCTTCTACCACCATTTGATGTGCTGGATCATAAAACAGGGCAGCTTGCACCACAGCTTGAACCTGATGTCGAGACCTATTTTGCTCCATGACCCACTCAAAATTGGCAGCCTTACGGGTTCCCTGATAAATGAGTTAAGCAGAATAGCCAAATGTAGTATAAATTTGTTCCAAAATCCAAGGAGACACACCAAGATGTTTACCTTTTTTCATGGTCGATGGTGCAGGGGTTCTCTTATCTAAAAAGGGCACCCCATCATTCCTCTGTGTGAGGTATTTTAGCTGAGCAACTTCCTTCTCAACTGTACTATGACAAAGTGAAAGAAAACTGACATAGTCCTGTGGCAAAACACCAAGTACGATCTTAGCCTAACATCAATTATTAGTTTTTTCATTAATGATGGAAATTAGAAAAAAAAACATTGCTGCATAATAGGTGCCAGGTTTGCATTCTTTCAATAAAGTCACCACATCTGCAAGAGCTATAATTAGCATCACCACCTAAGAAGGGCATAACGGTATCACCATAATTCTCTATAACATATGCATTTAGTGTTGATCAAAATATTTAAATGGAGATAAAGTAGCAAATATCAACCCTGTTTCCCTCAAGTCTTTAGTGGTTATAGTAGTTCTTGATGGTTCAACCCAGGATGCAATACTGCTATGGTTCACGCTCTTTGTAGGATGTGAGCAGTTTTAGGAGCTTCTAACTAGCCTTTTTTGTATGTTATGACTGCTTCTGTAATATTATTCCAAAGATTAGCACAGAAATGTAGAGACTTAGTCAGATACTATTATATCTATTCTGAATCGTCAGTGCCTATGCCATTACTGGTTATTAAAACTTTTGTTGAGTGTATGCTATAGTAGTAGTTTCCTTTTCAAATGCTATATCCGGCAAAATGGTGGATGTGTATGTTTCATAGCCAAGTTGTATGTGAAAATGGATGTTTGATGTTTTTGCTGCCCAGCATCAGTTGTGAATTTCATTATGGTAAAAACCTTTTGGTGCGACATTTGGAAAATTACCTCTAGCTAATCCATGTAGTCAGAAGAAGTGTTTATTAGCAATGCTCACATTTCCCAATTTTTATAATGATTAGCAATACGAACCAGTGGGACAATGAACACAATCACAAACTTACTGGTTCACGGATGCCATGTAACACAGAACGAATGCAGTAGTGGTTTTCATGGCTTTTGACATAGAACACTGGGGACATCAACCAAAATCTCAAGTAAGGAGACTGATGAAAGCTTAGAATTCCTGAAACTATGTTCCCTAACTCTCACAAGATGAAAAATAAACAAAAATAAAGAAAAAAGAAATAGATAGACAAATCTCATCTTAGAGGAGAATTTATCCAAATATGGAAAAATCTCAGAAATCCACAATTTTGTTAGAGTCTTTTTATCTCTCATTCATGCTAGAAATAACCTTAGGATTTTCAGGATGCACATGAAAATAAATTTTCCCTTGGGTTGAGATAGTCTGATTAATTTCCCTGACTTCCAAATAAAAAAATCTTAACAAAATGGTAGAATTAAAAGAAAAAAATAGGGGCCGGCCCCGTGGCCGAGTGGTTAAGTTCCCATGCGCCCATGCAGGCAGCCCAGTGTTTCGTCGGTTCAAATCCTGGGCACGGACATGGTACCCCTCATCAAGTGGCATCCCACATGCCACAACTAGAAGGACCCACAACTAAGAATATACAACTATGTATCAGGGGGCTTTGGGGAGAAAAAGGAAAGGAAAAAAAAATTTAAGAGAAAAAAATAAGTAGATAAATCCAACTATATTTAGAATTAATACCATATTTTGCATTCCTATTTCACTTTCCTTAAGTTCTTAGCTCATTAAGTACAGGCCATAGATGTAGCAAAATGTTTGGCATATAGAGCTGAAGGAAAAATGGTAACTTCAGCACAAAGAACTGTCTCCTTTGTGTGCTGAATACATAGCACTGGAACAAAAAGTAAGTACAAGAATACTTCTGTATGTGTATGTGTGTACGGGTGTGTGAAAGTTAAGTTCCTAAAAATGACATTTCTGAATGACTAGACTAGTTATCACTCAACTATATATTTGATGTTTACTATAATATAGACTTATTACATGCCCATCTGGTCTAAATTGGACTTAGATAGCAAGGACATTTTAAAAATATATGTCTCATTATTTTATCTTCCAGGGCATTTATATAGTTAATATTTTCTCCACATTATACGCAAGAAAGCTGACTCAGTAAGTTTAGGTCACTTCCCCAAGGTCATTTTAATGATCAAGTGAAATTGTCATTTTCACTAACATTTGCTCCAATGAACTCACAGACTGATTTCTAAAGAAGTATCTGCTCTAGCGATATCCATTCGTCCAAGTCCAGACATCTGCCTTTCAATTCTATTTTACGGATGTCCTGTGTCCCCAGGGAAATCAATCTAGCATTCATTCAACACCCAGAAAATAATGACAAAACTAGTTATTCATCTAGAGGTTCGTCTTTGGCACACTAACCTCTGGGACCTCCTTCTATCGCTGGAAGTTACTGCTCTCTTCTGTAATAAGAAATTAGTTCAGTCCCTTATGTGTTTTCTTCCCTTCAATTATATTATCTCATAGTTGTTTTAGACTACATTCAAGTATTTTGTTTTGAACAACAGCAAAATTTTTCCTAACTGTGCCACAATCTATGCTCCTAACAAATGAATTGCCTTTTGACTGACTGAAAAACTATTAGTAATAATTTAGGTCAAATCTTCTATTTTGTCATATCACTCTCAGTGTTATATGAGGAAAACGCCAATATTAATATTATTGCTGAGAAAGGGCTACCAATAAGTAAATCTTTTAAAGGTGAATTGTCTCGAGGAATGGAAAAAATATGGAATCAAACATAACGCAAAATCTTGCAGGTAAATTAAGTAGACACTCAAAGAAGCACAATTTTCCTGCCACTCCTTACCATCACTTTGAAGAAAGTTACAGCTGACTTGAAACTGTAGATTTGCTCTTCTTACTTAGAAGACTTCTAATGGCTGCATGATGTTTGTGAAGACTTTTAAAAATCTTTGCATCCACCTATTAACTGCATTTCTTTTCTTTAGGAATCTACTTACCTTTTATGTGCATTCCTTCACCATTTCAAGATAAACTCTAACGTCCATGAAAGTGTCAACATGCTATGTTTCCTCCTAGATATATCATTGAAATATAGTTAAATAGGCAGCTATACTCTCTACATATTCACAGTCAATGCAGTTAAAATTCTATATTCTAAAAAATATTTCATATATGAAACCCTGGGTTATACTAGCCTAACAGATAAATTAACTCATATTATTTAAATAAAAGGATGCTGTCCTGATCAGAATTTAATTTTGAAGAATTCAATATTTATTTACAAATACATAACTCTATTGTTGATTGCATACAGTGTCAAGTATCATGCAGAGGAGTAAATGTAATGAATTCTAGCCATGCAAACATAATAGTTTTTTAGAAAAACAAAGATACCAAAGTTCTTTCAATACACAGGTGCATGAATTATGTGAGCTTGTTATTTTAACTGCATTTTTACCTTGCTGGAAAGAGGAGTTTAAAGTTATATTCATTTCATTAATATTCTGGAATTGTCCAACTGCCAACATCACAGAGATATTGTGGAAGTTACATAAGATACAAATTATTTTTATATTTTAATAAAAACTGCAGAGAAATACATTCCTAAGTGTAGTTATCAAAATATACAGTAATTCTTCATCTATAGGAAAAAGGAAAATATTAACTAAAATATAATAGGGATTGTGACCACACAAAAGAGAAAATTGTCGTACCACGCTAAAGTAAGAAGAGAAATGCTTTAAATGGGTATATTCTAAAAGTTTATATCATAGAACACTCATTTATATATTACTTTTTAGAATTATTTTCAAAAATTTACTTTGAAACTTTTCCAAAAAAATTATTTGGCTCAAATAGACTTGATATCTCGAATGACTTCAGAATTGATTCAGTGTTTCTATAAAAATTTCATGTCGTATTTTGGATTCCTCATCTATTCATGTTTATATGTTTGTATTTGTATAAGCATTGCATGGAAACAAGAATCTTATTTAGAAACCACAATTTTGTGTTCTAGTTCTGGTTCCACATCTTTCCTCTCTGTGGACATTGATCATTTTGAGATCACTGCTGCAATAACCTAGTTTGCGACCCTGGCCATAGCTCTTGTGGGCTTCAATATATAGGGTCGTAAGTTTGCTTATAGGTAGTGCCCAGTAATGGAACCAAAATATAAAGCAAGCGAATTCCAAACTGAGGTGTCAATCTGAAGAATGTCTCAAAGTACAATTCATTAGATCAGAAATTGTGCATATCAGACTAGAGAAATCGATTTGTGTAGAAAAAAGAGAGCATAGTCAAAAGCTATTCTCTGAATCACTAGGTTTCAGCTCCAGGAATATAGACTCAACCATTGATAGAGAAGAACAGGTAAGGATTCTGAGTAATTTGAGATAAGATACTTAGTCTTCCTTGTCTTACTGTCTATAGCACCACCTCTTGTCATAGTGTTACTGCAAGTTTTATAAGAACATCAAAGGAGATTATATACGGTTTAGTTTTCTACTGCAGTCTAACAAATTATCACAAACTTAATGACTTAAAACACCATCAGTTTATTAGTTCACAGTTCTGTAGCTCAAAAGTCTGGCACAATGTGCCTGGGTTCTGAGCTGAAGGGATTTTCAAGGCTGAAATTAAGGCCAAGTTCTTATCCAGTGTCTGGTGGGGAAATCCACTTCTAAACTCATAGGTTGTTGGAAGAATTCGGTCCCTGTGGCAGAAGGATTAAGTCCCTGTTTTCTTGTTGGCTGTCACTCCTGGAGACTGCCCACAATCCTTGACATGTGATTCCTCCATCTTCAAACCAGCAGCAACATGCCAAAACCTTCCTGTGTTTACAATCTCTGACTTTAAGGGCTCATCGGATTAGGTCAGGTCCAACCAATTAATCTCCTTTTCTTAAGATCAACTGTGTCACATAACATAGCCTAATCTCTTGAGAAAAGTCTACGAAAATCACAGTCCCTAGGATTATGTAACGTGTACATCAGTGTGGGAGCAGGACATCTTGGGAGGGTCATTTTATAATTCTGACTATCACAATGTATATGAAATAATTTTGCACATAATAGAGTCCTCATTAAATAGATGATATAATTACTTCATATACATTCAGATTTGATGAATTAAAAATACTCACTTTTGGGGCCGGCCCTGTGGCCGAGTGGTCAAGTTCGTGAGCTCCGCCTCGACGGCCCAGGGTTTCATGGTTCGGATCTGGGAGCAGACATGGCACCCCTCAATAGGACATGCTGAGGCAGCATCCCACATGCCACAACTAGAAGGACCCACAACTAAAATATACAACTATGTACTGGGGGGCTTTGAGGAGAAAAAGCAAGGAATAACAAAGGAAGATTGGCAGCAGCTGTTAGCTCAGGTGCCAATCTTGAAGGAAAAAAACATGCAGTTTTATATTGACCTTTGTTTTATTCTTAATACCAATTCTACATTTGTAATATACTATAACCTACCATGATGCAAAAAATGTAGATAATTCCTTAGGGGGGAAATGATGCTTGGATTGTTTCGTGTTTTCAGTCTATGTAGTGAAACTTTATTAGGATTTCAGTGGCATGGAGATAATTGAAACTACATCAATTAAATTGAGCAATTTAGTAGAATAGAATTTCTTTCAGTTGTTCCTCATAATAAAGTTTTCTTGGTCATCAAAAGCTCTCTGGGGGAGCCTCACCAGTAGTAATGGTAGACTAGTTCATTCTAGATCAAGTTTCCCTCTGAAAATAGACAGAAATTAGACAAACTATTAAAAAACAACAACCTTGTTCGAAGGCATCACAGATTTACCAAGGCAGTGAGAATTTCTGGGGCAAAGGTAAGGAAGGCACAAGGATCTGAACAAGACTTTCACTCATTTTTCTCTATGAGGCATCTAGTAATTCCAAATTTTGTGGCTGAGGACCTGAGAAACCAGACAGACCATTTGGCAGACTTACATGATCTACTGGGCAAAAATTGTGGTTCAGGGGTCACAAAAGAAGAGACGCTCTAACTACAACAAACAGACTTCATGTAAAATATGGAAATTAGATATCCTTGGAGTAGAAAGAAGCAGAAACAGAGCTGAGGGACTAAAACGCAGTTTTGAATTCTTGCGCTGTTGCATAGCTGCTTTCCTAAAGGAAAATTAAACTCCCTTCAGAGAGACAGCATTATAAATCCTCAGGTAATTTCTATAACTTTCAAAAGTCATACCAGACACTCAACCAAACAAATAAAATAATAAAAATAAAAAACATTTAGGCATGCAAAAATGCAAATTTTGACTACAAACTAATAGAAAAAGCAGACAATGGAAATCATCCTCAATTCCAGATATTGGGGTTACCATACACAAACAAAGAATGCTATAATTAGTGTTTCAATAAATTAAAAGTCCAAGGAGAATTTCTTGGAGAACTCAAGAGAAAGAAAACTTACAAACCTACAAAAATTAATCAATAGACCCATCTAAAGAAAGAAGTAGATCAAGAAAAAGATATGCACACTGAACAAAAAAGAAAAAAAGAGGTAAAATATATAAAATATCATCAAAGACATATTCACATAGAAATCTAACATGTATGTAATTGGTGTCTCAAAGAGCAGAGTTAAGATTTGATGGGAAATAATATTTTAAAAGAAAATAGCTTACTATTAAAGAAATTGCTGAAAATCATAATGACACAGATTTGTGTAACGACCTCTAAGCAGGATAAGTAATAATAACAAACACAACTACATCTATAAATATTGTAGTAAAACTTGCTTTAAAATTATGAATGTGAGATCATAACAGCAAACATTGGAAAAAAGACATATTAGCACCAAAGGAACAAAGTTTATATTGACTGTCATAAAGCCAAGGAAAGAGACACCTAAGAAATGTCAAATATCTCATAGTAAAAATATACATGTTCTTAATAACTTATTGAGATTCTAAATGTTTTAATAAATTTCCATTGCCTTGAAGTTAAATCCAATTCAGTTAAAATATGCATCATCTTTTATGTAAACAAAGAAATAAAAATCTTCTATTTGTTAAAGCCATAGTTAAGCATTGTTACTTAAAAATGAAATTACCCCTTACTTTCTACCTTTCAAATTTACCCATGAATAAATTATGGAAAATTTCATTATGGCTTCAAAAAAGAATGTACAGTACCTACCCTAAAAAGGGTTGATAGGAATAGCTGCAAGAGTTTGGAAAGTGGAAGACCGAAGGGAAATTTTGGGCGAATATTGAGCTGCTGTATTTCTCTTACTTATTTTTTAGTTCTATGACTTCCAAGTTGTTCTTTTTTATAGCCTATTTATTGGTAAGATTTTCAATTTTTTTCATCTATTTCAAGATAATTTTTAGTTGATTCTTCAATCAGTTTTTGATGGCTGCTTTAAAACCCGTGCCAGATAATTTCAACATCTGATTCAACCAAGCGGTGTGGCATCCGTTAATTATTTTTTTTCATTCCAGTTGTGACTTTTTTGGCTCTGTTTATAGTGGGTTGCCTTAGATTGTATCCTGAATATTTTGGCTACTATGTATAGGAGTCTAGGTCCTTTTTAAAGCTTGGATTTTCACAGGAACTCATCCTGTTTAGGTTTAGCATGCAGGCGTTGGGGTTCAAACGGCGGTTTGTTGGAGCCTTTGCTCTATGGCAGTGCTGGGCCTCCGTCTGATCTCTGCTCACATAGCTTGAGGGAGTTGAAGGGGTTTCCTGAGCCCTGGCTGTTGGGTTTCCCTCACTGCGGCAGGATATGTTGGGATTCGCTACAGATGGTACTGGAGGCCTCCGTGGTTCCGGGCAGGGAAGGGAAATCTTAGGCCCACAGGATCAAAGAAACTTCCTGGGTCAGCCACCTTATTGTGGCCGCTTTCCTCTTTTCATTTCAGCCCGCCCATCCCAGTGCCTTTGGATACTTGGTTTTCCACGTCTGTCAGCTTGCTCTAGCTCAGTCCTTCCTCTGGGTTCCTTTGCCTTCTTGCTTCATTTTCTCCAATAGGGGAAGAAAAATCTCAAGATTCCCAGGTCCTGGGTAGAAAAGGTTTTTAGGGCTCAATCCCTCATGTCAATTCTGCTTTTCCAGCCTTATGATATATTTTAATTTCAGGGATGCCCAGATTAAAAGCTCCCATTCCCACCTACACTTTTTTTCTAGATGTGGTCATATGACTCCATTCTGACCGATGGTTTCTAAGTGTAAATCTTGTATCACAATTTCTAGGAAGCTTCTTAAGAGAAAGCAGAAGTATATCTTTTTAAAATCCTTTCCTTCGCCTGCTTCCTGGAAGAGAGAAGTTGGCATATTAAACTACAAGGCTGAGGCTAAAGAAGAGCAGGGAGATGGAAGGACCTGGCAACGTGCCACCCTATACTGGGAGCTCCTTACTGAACTAGACTGCCTTCCTAGAAATTTACTTGTGAGAGAAAAACTTTAGATATTGTCTAAAGTGCCACTATCCCGATTTTTCATCATTCATAGATAAACATAATCCTTACTAATACAAAATTTCCTGTCTGAAAGTCCCCACTTTCAGTGACATTGGCTTCGCAGATGGTAAGAAGCTAGATTTTGCAGATGGAAGGCTATGATGTGTTTATTTCTTTAAGTCAATGAAAAAATACTCAGTGAGACTTTCATTTATAATCCACACAAATCAGTCTATATCACAGCTGAGGTCCTAGCATCAGGATCACCTACAGAAAAAAATGGGGATGGTTGTGTGTTGACAGTTTCGTGTGATTCTCAGCAAAATCATGTGAGAGAGAAGAGCTGAAGTTAGAGCCGGCCCATTTGTAAACGGAGACATAATGTGCCCTCGCTGGACTCACTCAACTTTGAAAAGTAGAAAAAGCAAATGTTTTTTTTTCTCTCAAATTGAAATAGTTTTACAACTTTGTCCTTTTGCAAGTTGTAAATCTGCTTTCAGTTACTGGGATAAAGCTGTTGCTTTCAGTTCAAAGCATGCTTTTATTCGCAGAAGATATGGTGGACCAAATACAGGCAGCTCCCAGCTGACAGCCAGAATCAAGAATCTTATTCCTACAACTGGTAGGGACTAGGTTCCTCCAATGACCTCAATGAGCTTAAAAGCAGGTTCATCCCAGGAGCTCCTGATGACAGTCCAGCAGGCCAACACCTTTATTTCTACTTTGTGAAACTTGAGATGGAGCATTCAGCCCAGCCAACCTATGCTTCTGACCAACAGAACTGTGAGTGGGTTTGTGGTGATTTGTTACAACAGAGATAGAAAACTAATACAGATGACTCCAAGGGAGCTACTGTTATTTGAGGTGAAAATGGCAAAAGGAGGGAGGCACAGAAACCAGCCAGAAAAAGACCAGGAATTCAGAAAACACACTGTATCTGTAAAAATCTCTTTCAAGACATCCTAACCAGACCTGTCTAGAATGTTTAACCAAAGAACTTAAGTTTTAGAACAGAGGTTTGATAATTGCTATTGACAGTAATGGTTATGTTTCTTCATTCCCCACCCTGATCCTCTCTCTAAATGTGAGTTTGATAGGGGTCATCTCATTTCTATTCTAGTATGTATATTGGACGCTGAGCATTGGGGCAAGGTTATATACTTTTTTCAAAAAGTATATAGTTTATTTTGTTTTAAAATATTTTTCATTTTAAATGTTTGCTATTTCTATGTACATTAAATTTAAAAATTAATCCCTTTATTAAACATCATTAAGCATCTCCTATATTTCAGACATTTTGTTAGGTAAGAGAGATATTAAGATTAGTAAAACTTGCTTCTCCAAGAAATGTACAGTTTAGTAGCAGAATCTGTAGATATTTTATGCCTAAGATGAATTCAGAATCTCTCATCGATAAGTTAATGACAACTCATGTGGGAGAAAGTACAATAGAGAAAAGAAAGAGCAGAGTCATACAACCTGATCTTGGATTCCTTTTAATTTTATTTATTGATTTATTTACTTACTTATTTGTTTATTTTGAGGAAGACTGGCCTTGGGCTAACATCTGTTGACAATCTTCCTCTTTTATTTATTTTTTCTTGTTATTTTTGTTCTCCCCAAATCCCCAGTACATAGTTGTTTGTGCTAGTTGTAGGTCGTTCTAGTTCTTCTCTGTGGGACACCACCACAGCAGGGCTTGACGAGTGGTGGTAGGTCTGCGCTCAGGATCCGAACCAGCAAACGCCAGGCTGCCAAAGCAGAGCTCATGAACTTAATCACTCAGCCACGGGGTCGGGCCCCAACCTGATTTTAAATGGAGATTCTGCACTAGCTAGATGTACAATCCTAAAAAAGGTTAATCAATTTCTCTGTGCCGCAGTTTCTCATCCTTAAGATGGAAATATGGTATCTTCTGATTGCGTAAATGAAAGTTTTAGCTATCATAAAGGTAAAAGGTGGAGAACACTGTTGGTTGCATCATGATGAGTTCATAAAGAATATTATTATCAGAATGACTTAGGAGTGGTAATATCAGATAATACGAATTTTTAGTTTTTGGATCATTTGACCATGGGAAGCCACATTCAGATCTTTGGATCAGATTGCGAATCACCCAGAGGCGCTGGATTTGAGGTGGATTCATTAATTGAAAAGACCTTCCAGCTGTCTCCCTTGGAGTATGGTGGCAGCAGTACTGTACATGTGAAAAGACAAGTAAAGATGCATTTAGATGACCAAAAGGAAGACCTTGGCAAAGTTCCCTGGTTACAGTCACGGGAAATTAGTTGGACAAATGGCTGCTCCAAATAAAGACTTCATTCCCCTATCCTAGTACCTGGAAGATAGGTGACACCGTCTTGATCAAGGTCACACTTATTGAGACACCAGATAGAAGAGTGCAGCCCTACTGCATGGTACACTTAGTAGCCATTGAACTCCCTAGCCATACTTTAACATTAGGGAGAAACAAAGCTTTATTTTGTTTAAAGCATTGTCATTCTAGGATATCCATCACTCTCAGCTAAAACTTATCTTACTAGCTGTGTTATTAAGCTAGTTATTGTGACTCTTAGAACCAAAAACAGAAATATTTGAAAATGATTCCCTATGTGAAACAAAACCAGGTACGAGGAAAGGTGGAACAGGAATCATGTTTTTCTTTACAAGATCCTCAGTAAAATGTGATGGTTAAAAATTGGAATATATATTATGCTTGGTTAATGTTTGTGTATATCTAAAATTTAGTCTCAAAATTTTTTTAAAAAAGGGGCTGACCCGATGGCATACTGGTGTTCCTTCCTACATTCCGTTAGACTATGTTTGTTCTAAGTCCCCAGCTAACCTTGACCACGTGTGGTCAAGCAGGGAGTTGCTGAGCAATTTCTCAGGGCAGTACTGCCCCCACCTTCATGTGCCATTCTCCTGTGTCTCCTTTGGACATAGTGCCCAATGTCAGTTCAGCCAGGTTACCTGGAAAGATCATGCATGGGTCAGAACAGCACCTTTGGGAATCAGCTTCAAGGACACTTTGTACCCTAGGCTTAAAATTCACGCCTTATTCTACCTTCCTTCCTAAATTACGCTTAACCACTATGACAGAAATAATACATAAGAAGTTTTTCAATGAGAATAAATGACAGTACTAAAATAAAATTCATTGGCCCTCCGAAATATCAGAAATATGCCCTCTTGAAATTTAAAGTTCAAAGATATTAAAGTGCAAATATATTAAAGATTGAAACTTTTTTCTTTTGCCTTTTGACTATTAGAAGTTCAATATGTAAAATCCTAGAGTTGAAATACAGCACAAATAACAAGCTATCAAAATGACATGCTATGGGAAGGGTCCTGAGCTTGAGTTTGTGGACACAAGTAGATCACATGGCAGCCCTTCCACTGTTCCTTTCTGCCTTGAATACAGGATAGAGTAGAGAGCAGTAGACGGCGCTGCCTGTTTAAACTGCACACTAGAGATTTAAGACGAGAAACCCTCCAGTATTCTGGGAATTCAGCTGCCTTGGAGTTCAAAAGCATCAAATGCCCTTTTGCCACACTACGCAATGCTCAAAGTCCTTTAAAGGGGCCAGCCTTGTGGCCTAGTGGTTAAGTTCTGCATGCTCTACTTCAGCAGCCTGGGTTTGGTTCCCAGGCACGGACCTACACCACTTGTCAGTGGCCATGTTGTGGTGGCGATCCACATACAAAATAGAGGAAGCTTGGCACAGATGTTAGCTCAGGGTAATCTTTCTCAAGCAAAAAGAGGAAGATTGGCAACAGACGTTAGCTCAGGGCCAGTCTTCCTCAGCAAAAATAAATAAATAAATAAAAATTCTATAAAGACTTTTCCCATTAACCGAGTCTTTGCTCACCTGCTACTTCTGCAGTCTGCAGCCTCTGCTACCTTCTCTCTAACTCCTGCCTCAGCCAGGAATGCTCCTACAGGCCTATAGGGCTGTGAATGTTCAGGTATTTGCACTGTTCCTATGTCTTCTCCCCACCCTATCCTGCCTCTGTAGAAACTACCACTTGCCAGGAGGTGTCATCATATGTTTGGATTTCAGAAGCAACCAAAAGAAAATTCCCTCTTCCTCATACAATTCTGAATGAATTGAGAAATAAAATAAAAGAGTGTCTGGGGGTCAGCCTGGTGGAACAGCGCTTAAGTTCACACATTCTGCTTTGGCGGCCTGCGGTTCACCAGTTTGGTTCCCAGATGCAGACCTATACACCACTTGGCAAGCCATACAGTGGCAGGTGTCCCACATATAAAGTAGAGGAAGATGGGCACGGATGTTAGCTCAGGGCCAGTCTTCCTCAGCACGAAAAAGGAGGATTGGTGGCAGATGTTGGCTCAGGGCTAATCTTCCTCAAGAAAAAAAAAAAAAAAGAATGTCTGTTGATGAACTAAAATCAGTAATATTGCTGATAAAGCCAAGTTGGGGTTTTCAGCCCAGAATCAGGAAGACCACATTTGTCCACTTCAGGCTCACACAGAGCTGATGCAGGTTGACCTCCTTGCCTTAGGGAGAGCCTGTAGCTGGAAGTAGTTAAGCCCTGAGAAGACCCAAGTCAAGACAGAGTTGAGCATGCCCAGTGACCAGTCCCAAATTTGTAAAGCAATTATCACTTCATCTCCTCTTGTGTGTATAGAGTAAGGGAGCAGACAGGACCCGGAGTCTGCTGGGGGGAGAGGTTTGGCACAGAAACTGGGAAATGGGGAGAAGATTTCTCTTTTTAAGAACACAGCCTGTTTCAGATTAAGCTTTGACTATTGAGGAACCCTGTCTAACATCACCACATAGCTTTGCTACAAGCTTCAAACCACAATATGTAATAAAGTTTTTAAAAATCTAAGGTGACATTCAGCTGTAGTTCAAGAAAGAATTATATATAAACATATATATGAATTATTTATCACATTAACTTTAGTATGCCAGGTGTTTCCATAAGCATACATAAAGCTCAAAAACTGATAGATAGGTGTGTAAAATGGAAATAATCGTGTTAAGTAGTACAGAATATATTAAAAAATTCATGTATATAAACACGCATACATACATAATATCTCAATATGTACCAAGGACTAGGACACATCTTTATTGTGTTTCACTCCTTTCCTATGAATTATCTATTCCATCCACCTTAAAAAGAAGTTTAGCAAAAAAATTCCCTTACCTCAATTTGAATAATATAACCTGATCATTTCTACTTTGCTCTGTTCCACTTCATTGTTTTTAATTACTAAGTTGAATTCATGAGCCTATAATAGCTTACATGCATTAGTGGAAATCTCTGGTCAATATGAATAAAGATATACAAGTATTGCTATCTTAATATATAAATTTCAAGTGGACTTTTTTTTTGGATATTTCTTCAGCTCTTTCACTTTCAAAAAATCTAAATATGTGTATTATTCAAGTAACAACAAGTTCCATATTAAAATTTTGCTTCCTCCACTCACTAGTTACTGAGATATTTTTCTTAGTGTTGATAATAAATATCTTTTAAATTTGTCATTTACTGCAACGTAAATACATATGTAATGAGAGTTGCATGATAAACCACTTACGCTTATTGTATTTCTTTTAAGGTGCAGCAAAAGTGTAAGCTTTATTGTCTAGAAAAAAATAAAAATCTTGTGTTGCTGATTGTGATCAAATCCAATATTATTATTATTTAAGAATATAAATTGCCAAATGCCTTACATACATGGAGTTTTGAATGAGGAGAAATTATATTTTCTTGTCTTCAAAAGAATTTCTTAATGATGCCTGATGCTACATTCTTTTATTTCATAAACAGCTAGAAATGTAGGGTTGAAAACAAAGTAAGGAATAAAATAACATGATTCTAAATCTCAGCAGATTCGCCTTAATAAAATTAGAAGTTATTTATAGACAACAAATGTATAACTGTAAAACAAACTATTGAAATTATTTAAATAGAGAGCATAAAATTGTGCAGTTGAGAGATATGAAAGTGATAACAAAGTTTAGATGAGAAATAAATAACCAAAAAATGTGATTTAGTTATTATCGTGAATATAATTTGTAACAATCTGACAAGTGGAATCCTGATAGATATATAGAGAAGGGTTGAAAATATTGGCCATAGATTTCTCTACAGCAATTGCAATAGGTGTGTACATATTTTTTCTTTAGATATCTTAATTTAAGAAGACAAGCATGTTTTTTGAATTTAAAAGTTAACCTTTTACAGTGGACTGACGGTTCAAGTTAATTTATAATTTTTTTAAGCGATGTTATCAAAGTGATATATAAGCTGCAAAGTAAGTTCTCTGAAATTGAATCTGTACTGAAGGGGATGATAGAACAGATTTAAGTTTTCAGTTTCTCCTTTTAAGTGAATTTGTTAGCACAGGAAATATATATATGACCTTGAGCCTTTCATTCTCTCTCTGAGCCTCAGTTTCTTCATTTGTCAAACAGGGATAATAGTCTGGTTAACTAACATTTTAATGTAATAATTGCCAAATGTTTTAAAAAATGGAACAAAGTAATTAATTCTGGTTTTTAAAAAAACTGAATAAAGTAATAATTTTCACCCTACAGATTGCAAATTGTTTATACTCTATTCAATGTATTAGCTCCAGGGTCTACTCAAGCTCTCCCTCAAATAATGTCAGACGTACATTTTCCCTGATATATGGCAGTGTTCAGGGCAGGAAGGAACAGAGGGTCAAGGGAAGTGAGGCAAGCCCAACATACTCTCCTTCATAATCCTGAAAAGAGAAGAAATCTGTCAGAGGAAGTATGATGAAAGAGCTGCAAACAGAAGCACTTACCTTTTGAGAGACGCTGAAGAGTATGTCATTGTAGAGAGGATTTGAGTAAATGTTTCTGTCTAGAAGACTAGCAAGTCCTGAGAAGTGGCCTTTGAATGGTGGCGCGACATTCTTCAGTTACTCAAAAGCAGCCAAAGCAGAACAACAAGGAAGGTTTTGTTTTTCTTGAATGAATCACTTCATATCTATCTTTTTCATACTCAGAAAGTTGGATGATTCTTTTTGGTGGATTCCACTGCATATGCTATCAAATAAGTCTTAGATCGTATGTCCATTACAGAGCTATTCATTGTTTTGGTAGAATTTAAAAGAAAAGATTAGTGTAACAAATGTATTTTGCTTGACCAAGGTGATGCTTGTTTTAATTGTTTTAAGTTTTCCTTAAATTCAACTTAGGTAAACGTTTCCTTTTTATTATAAAATATTTCAAATATACAGGAAATTAAAATAATTTTTAGAACTCCACTTGCCCACAGTACAGCCACTGCTGCAGGCAGGTGAGGGCAGAATACTAGAATGGAAAGTTTTAGTGAGAGAGAGCCTACTGTCTTCTATAAATTCTACCCAAATCTCCAGCTGACTCTAAGATGTATTCTAAGAAGCCAAATTTAAACTAAAAAAAGTCAAATTTATTTCTAAACTATACACTGCAGGGAAGATGATGTAATTTCAGGAATATTAACTATCTATACAAAATTACTACTTTTTGGATGCACAAAGATTCTAGTGTGCCTACAACATACCACTCACAATGTGACCGATATAATAAAAATTATTCAACATGAGAAGAAAGGAAAACATGACCCATTGTCCAAAGAAGATAAAATCAAGTGATCCAGGCTTTAGAATCAGGGCACAGGATAATAAAAGCTTCAGTATGAATATGAATAAGAAAGTAAATTACGTGGTCACTAATAAATATACTATGAAAATCTCTACCAAAAACTACAGTTACAAAAATTAACCAAATGGAAATTTTAGAACTGGAAAAATATATGAAATTGAAAAAGAAATACTCTTTGAGCTTAACTACAGAATGATAATGAAGGGAGAGTAAGTAAAATACAGATAAATCAAGAGAAATTATACATTTTGAAGAAGAGAGTGAAAAAAAAAGGTTGTCAAAAGCAGAGTTAAACAGAGCCCTAAGGGAAATATCAAATGGTCTAAAATGTTTCAAATTAGAGTTTCAGAAGGAGAGGAGAAAAAAATGAAGTGAGAAAAAATAAAGAAATAATGCTTATTTTCCTCAATTTGGTAAATAGCTTAAAGTTATGGGTTCATAAGCTCAGAGAGCCCTGAATAAACACACACACACACCATTTTCATAGTCTAATTGCTTAAAAAAATGATAGAGATAAAATCTTGAAATTACATGGAATGGGGGAGAACACATTACATAAAGAGTCACAACAATTTAAAAAACACTACTGACTTCTCATCAAAAAGGATGGACTCAAAAATATAGTATCTTAAATTGCTAGAGAAAGGTGAAATATTACTAGAACATTCTACTTGGGTGGCCATTCCTTCATGAATGAATGATAAATAAAAACACTTTAGTTTTAAAAAAAGATATTTTTGTCAGAAGACTTTGACTACAAGAACGGTTACAGTATGTCCTTCAGTCTGAAAGGAAATAAAACTGCATTGGCACATTGATACAGAATGGTTTTAAGCACACCCACACAATTTTTCTTCCTAATTTCTTTAACCTGTATACGTTTGTTTAAAGCAAAAGTATATGGCATCTCCGCGAGTTTATGTACGTACACACATGAGCAAAAAGGATATGAGGTGATAAATTTGTGTGAAGTATTACATTAACTCCAATAAAACTGTAAAAATATAAGAATCTACATTTTAATGCCTAAAGTTACCATTTAGCTTAACTTGATCATAACTTAAACACCAATATATAGATTACATTGGAATTTCTTTTAAAATAAATTAATACAAAGGAAGGAGGAAAATGAGGATTAGAGGAAGAGGGATAAAAAACACGTAATAAAACTATAGACCTAAACCCAACCATATCAATGGTTATATTGTATGCCAATTAACTAAAAATTGCAAGTACAAGATAAAGATGCTTACATTGGGTAAAATAATGATTAAACTATTGGCAGTCTACTAGAAATTAACTTTACATATGATGACACAGATAGTTTGAAAGTGAATGGATGGTAAAAAAGATAGGTAATGCAAATTGTAAACCAAGAAGGGTGTAACCAAGGAGAGCTGACTCCCTAAAAAGTGTCTTACTATAGATAAATTTCATAATGAGAAAAGATCAAAACATCAGGAAGAAATAACAAACATAAATGTGTGCACATGGAAAAACAGTGTATTAAAAAAGAAGCAAATACCGACAGAACTGAGTGGAGGAATAGACAATTCCATAATCATAATTGAGGATTTAACACCCCTCTAACAGCATAGATGGAACAGATAGATGATAAAAACATCAACTAACATGTAGGCAATCATATCCGAACAACATTAACCATGATCTTGACCTAACAAGCAACTGCAGACTGCAAGTTGTACTATCTATCTGTCAACACTCTATGGTGTATCTATCCATCTACCTACCCACTTATTTATTTATTTATTTACTGGCTATGCATTTGGCACAATACATACACCTGGTGAGAATGAGCATCTTGACTTGTTTCGGGTTTATGCTTAAATGGATAAGTTTACAAATGTATTGGAATAAAGTTTTTCATAGAATTATCTTTGTTTTCTAAATATCTACTTTATCTGTCATCATGTTCTCTTTTATTTTTTCTTATCATTTATTTATGTTTCTTACTTTGGGTCCATTAATATTATCATAAATTACTTTGTTTCCTTAGTCTCTACAGGAGCTACTTTTTTTATGTCATGCACAGGAATTTAATAAAACTATTGGTATATTTTAAAGTTTCAAGAGCTCAAAGCAAGAAAACTTTGTCCTTATATTCTATTTCTTTAATATTATCTTCTTATGCTTTTTCTTTCACTACTTGGTGTGTATTTTATTTTTCTTCATTGCACACTTACCTTATAGTTTATCTGTCATTTCTTTCTAATATAATTGCACTATTAATTTCCTTCTGTGAAAATCATTTCCCACCAATTTTAATATTCAGTGTTCTAACATTATACAAGTATAAATATACTCTGGATTGTATTGTGAATTTCGTCAAATTTTTAGTTAGAAAGCTTTTAAAGTTTTTCATATTTCCTCTTTTTATTATTTATTTATAATGATTTATTTATAGGTTGTATCTTGAATCTTGTATGATCAAAATTGACTTTGTGGTCTAATACACAGAAAAATTTTAAGCTCTTCCATTTTTTAAATTATTACGTTTTAGATAATTATAGACATGTGAAGTTGTAAGAAATAATAGAGAGATCTCATGTACCTTTTACCCAGTTACCTCAGTAGTAACACACTGAAAACCCATAATACAATGTTAAAATAATGATACTGACATTGTTAAAGTAAAGATATAGAATGTTTCCATGACCACGAGGATCCCTCATGTTGAATTGTTATAACCACACTCTTTGCTTTCCCATACTTTCCCACTTCTTAACCTTGGCAACCACTAATCTGTTTTCAATTTCTATATTTGCCACTTCAAAGATGTTATATAAATAGAATCGTGTATTATATCATCTTTTTGGGTTTCCTTTTTTTTCTTTTATTACCCATAATTTTCTAGAGAATAATCCAAGTGCCTGTGTGTTTCAGTAGTGCATTCCATTTTATTGCTGAATGGTATTCCATGGTATGGATGTACCATGGTTTAACAATTCACCTTTTGGAAGACATCTGGATTTTTTCCAGTTAATGTTATTAAGAGTAAAGTTGCTATGAACATTCATGTACAGATTTTGTTTTGTTTTGTTTTTGTGAACACTCATTTTCACTTCTCTGAGACAAATGTCCAAAAGTAGAATTGCTGGGGTGCATAGTTGCATAGTTAGTTTTGTTTGAGAAACTGGCACACTGTTTGCCCAAATGGCTGCACCTTACATTCCTACTAGTAATGTATGAGTGATGTACCTTCTCTGCATCTTCGCCAGTATTTGCGTTGTCATTATTTTTTTTTTTTGTAATTTTAGCCATCCTGACTGTTGTGTATTAATATCTCATAAGGATTTAATTTGCATTTCCTTGGTGGCTAATGATGTGAATATGTTTTCATGTCCTTTTTTGCCATCTCTATGTGCTCTTTAGTGAAATATGTGTCTGTGACTAATGCTATTTTCTAATTGAATTGTTTTATTATTTAACAGTTGATATTTCAGAGTTATTTACATATTTTAGATAAGAGTCCTCTGTTGAATAGGTAACCTACAGCTATTTTTCTCCCAGTCTGTAGCTTGTTTTTCGTCCTCTTAGCAGTTTTTTTTTTTTGGCAGAGTTAAAGATTTTAATTTTGATGACACACAATTTATCAGTTTTGCCTTTTGTAGATAAAGTTTTTGTTGTCAAACCTAATAATTCTTTGCTCAGCCCTATATGCTGAATATTTACTCCTCTATTTTCCCAAAAGTTTTACGGTTTTTCATGGTATGTTTAAGCCTGTGATCCAATTTGAGCTAATTTTGAGGTTTCTTTGTTTCTTTCTTTTCTTCTTCCTTTTTCCTTCTTTTTTTGGCCTATGATTGTCCAATGGCTCTAAGCGTCATTTGTTGAAGTGTATTCTACCTCCATTGAATTGCTTTTGCATCTATGACAAAAATCAATTTGGCACATTCATGTGGGTCTGTATCTGGGCACTCTGTCTGTTTCATTGTCTGTGTCTGTTCCTCTACCAACACGGCACTGTATTGATTACTGAAGATCTATGTTAAGTCTTAAGTGAGGCACATTGACTTCGCTCACTTTATACTTCTATTTCAAAATCATTTTATACGTTCTAATTATTTTGCCTTTCCATATAAATTTTAGAATAGCCTTGTTTATATCTACAAAAATCTTCCAGGCATTTTGGTAGGAATTTCCCTAAACTTGTTTATCATTTTGGGGATAATTGACATTTTCGCTATATCGAATCTTCCAATTTAGGAACATGACATGTTTCTCCATTTATTTAGCTCTCTTTTGATTCTTAAATTAACAGTTTTTAGCAATTGCAAATAGCATTGCATTTTAAATTTTGATATCAATATTTTCATTGGGGTACTTAGAAATACAATTGATTTTTGTATGTGAATCATGTGATGTTAGTAAACTCATTTATTAATTCTAGGAGATTAGATTCCTTGGGATTATTATGTAGAGAAACATACAATCTGCAAATAGAGACTCTTGTATTTATTCCTTTCCAATCTGTGTATATTTCATGTGTCTTCATTGCCATATTGTGCTGGCTGGACCTTCCAGTACTATGAGTACTGAGAGTGGACAGAGCAGACCTCCTGGCCTTGTTCCTAATTTTAAGGGAGAGAATTCATTGTTTTCCTAATAATTATGTTTGCTTTAGATATTTTGTGCATATTCTTTACCAAGTTGAAGATGTTTCCCTCTTTTCCTATTTTTATAAGCTTTTTAAATCATGAATGGGTGTTGAATTTTGTCAAATACTTTTTTAAGAGGGGGCCGGCAATCGTTTGGCACGATCATTTGATCCTTTTTTTTTAGATCTGTTTGGTCCCAAGATTCCTAGCTGGTCAACTTTCTTCTCTCCACTTTTCAGAGTCGTGTTGTTTGTTTTTATATAAAGTCCAGGGATTTTAGCTGAACATACAGGGAGAAAAAGGGAAAAGGAAATCTACTGCATCTTCCTTGGAAGTTGTGTGTTTTTGAAAAACATGAATCTTTCTCCATTTTATGGTATTAATTTACAGTTATCCAGATGTATACTTAATATTTGTTATATAGTCTTCCTAGTAATTCTGCATTTGTTACATACGCTTCCTAGCCACAACTTCCTAGTGAATCATAACTTTTATTGTCAAATGATAATGTCTTTTACTTCCTAATATATATATTTTTTCTTGCTGAGGAAGATTAGCCCTGAGCTAACATCTGTACCAATCTTCCTCTATGTTATATGTGGGTTGCCACTATAGCGTGGCTGATGAGTCCTGTAGGTCTGCACCCGGAATCCATACCCAGGAACCCTGGCCACGGAAACAGAACATGCTGAACTTAACCACTACACCCCAAGGCTGACCCCAATAAGATATTTTTTTTATAGCCTGTTATTCTGATAATGCTATAGTCTAAAGCAATTTCCCTTATCTTGGTGTTCCCTTGGTATAATGTTTCCTAACTTTAGAGGTAAATTATCTTTGTAATTATGGAAGATGTCATAGTTATAATGAGATCATGGGGTTAAATTATAAATTTGTGTTCTAATACAATCTGTCTATTCCTATCATTCAATTTACAAGTTAAGGCATTTTTACAATTTCAGATTACTGAAAATTTTAAGTAATTTTCAATATTAATTTCTTCTTTATGTTTACCTTGTATATCTGTCTGCTCAGGCTGCCATAACACAATACCACAGACTTGGTGGTTTAAATAACAGACATTGATTACTCATAGTTCTAGAGTCTGGGAGGTCCAAGACCAAGGTGCCAGCTGATTTGCTTCCTGGTGAAGGCTCTCTTCCTAGTTTGCAGATTGCCCCCTTCTTGCTCTGTCCTAATATGACCTTTCCTCAGTGCTTCTCCGAGAAAAAGAGATCTCTCTCTCTCTTCCTCTTCTAAGGCCACTAATCCCATCATGAGAACCTCTTCTTCGTGACAAAATCTAACTCTAATTATCTCCCAAAGGCCCCATCTCCAAATATTCAGTTCATAACACCTTGTCTTTTCCATGCTCCTTTATTTCTTCTACATACTTTCTATTTAAATGAATAAATTCCATTCATCTCTCATTTTACACTCTTTTTTTTTAAATAAAGACACATAAAAGTAGAACTTAATAAATTAAAAGATCGGTTTTAATCATGTGTAAAAATATTCAATCCTCCCCTTGGAAGACATCAATCTTCCACTTTCACTGCTATCCTCAACTCTGAGTACACTCTTTCAAAACCATGGCCAAGGTTACTCTATGTAACCTTGTAGGCTACTCCCTAGGTGATTTAAAACCCCCAGCTATGAAACTCTTTGGTCTCATAGTCCTAAGTCTCTCATCAAGATTGTGAGGTCCAGTCTTGCTGGGTCCCTGTTCTCTAGCAAATGGTCTGATGAGAATTAGGGAAACCAGATCACTTCTTTTCATCCTTTCTCTAAAAGGTTTTACGGAATTTTATCACCTGAGTCTAAATTAACCTAGAAGAGAAGATATGCATGAATGGCAAGGATTAAATTGTCTTAAGTTGATTTTTTTGCAGGCTGTCTCGCATCTTGGAGAAGTTGGTGACCTCACATAGAACAGGATAGATTGAAAAAAGAAGACCTGCAAGTCAGAAAAACCTGCTACTACAGAGCAAAGGACTTAAAACATCCTTGATAGAACAGTAAAGTGGCAGATCAGGTCTGAAGACCAAAAATGTCTTGCATATCATACAGTGCAATGCCTCCCTGGACTCCAGGTCCCCATCAGGCCAAGGGAGGGACTGGTGAAACGCCACTCCTTCATGAAGGCAGAGGAGAAAAAACAGACCTTGTTGGCCAAGGTTACTCCATGTAATCCTGTAGGTTGCTCCATAGGTAATTCAAAACACTCAGCTATGAAACTCATCAGTACCGTAGTCCTAAATCTCTTATGGAGATTGCGAGGTCCAGTCTTACTGGATCCTTGCTCTCTATCAGATGATTTGATGAGGAATAGGGAAACCACATCACTTCTTTTTATCCTTTCCTTATAAATTTTATCCAAAGATACCATTCCAAGGCTCTTGTGTGTGCTGTTGAATCTTTTACCCTTCTTTACTCAACAATGCAAAATTAAAACATATTGTTAATGGGCATAGGAAAAGGAAAATTTTAGCTTGCCAGATACCATATTGAAAGTCATAAAAATTGAAACTTTGTGGAATTAGGAACAGATCGAACATCAAACATGAGAAAAATTCAAGAATTATGGACAAATAGGGGCTGGCCTGGTGGTGCAGCAGCTAAGTTTGCACATTCCACTTCGGCAGCCCAGGGTTTGCCGGTTTGGATCCCCGGTGTAGACATGGCACCACTTGGCAAGCCGTGCTGTGGTAGGTATCCCACATATAAAGCACAGGAAGATGGGCACAGATGTTAGCTCAGGGCCAGTCTTCCTCAGCAAAAAGAGGAGGATTGGCGGCAGATGTTAGCTCAGGGCTAATTTTCCTCAAAAATAAAAATTAGACACAAATAAATAGTGAGATAACATCTGAGGAAGTAAGCTGTTTAAATCCAAGACAAAATATAGACTACTCAATGAATTAAGTTGGGATAACTGGAACAACTTAGAAGGAAATAAACTGTGATAATTACCATATTGCACTATTAAATATAAATTCCATAAAAATATATATCAATACTGAAAATGCATAAAATATATTTATGCATAAAATATATGTTTATTATCCCAAAGTAAGAATAAGATATTTATAAAAGATTTATTTAAAGTAATAAGAGAAAATATTGATAAGCTTATAGGGAATAGTTAAATCCATTTTCTATGGTATTCTATACATGAGTTTAAAAAATACGTGATTTTCAATGTTCAGACATGGAAAGATTTTAACAACATATTTTCATTAGGCAAATTAAAGAATAATTCAATATAGTAATTTATAATGAAATCTTCAAATAGCATTGCACATTTTATATACAAATGTTTATATATGCCAATACTTTTAATATGACCTGGAAATATATATACAATTATGACAATAATTATCTGTGGAGAGCAAACTGATCTGTCTGCAACGTGGTTTAAGTGGGTTAAATGTATATTTAATAATTAAGGTTTAAACATCAAGAATACATATTTATATTATTTCTGTAAATAAATTTAACTCACGTTTAAAATTATAGATACAACAAACTCTGACTCTAGCTTGATGTAAATGACTTTATTTATAAAGCCTTCTTCTGAGAAGGATTTTGCCCTTTTCCCAATAACAAAGGAAAATTTATCTAAGTGAGAGTGTTATAAATATAATAAATAATGAGGAGTTATAGAACATTTAACATTTTATAAATTAATTTCAGGAGATGGCAAATAGAGTAAACCACTAAACAAGTGTTTATATAATATTTATAAAGTAATATAATGTCTTTAGTAAATAGCCTATATGATTTTACACCGTTTTCGTAATATAGAAATTTAATATATACATTTGTACATGTGAATATGCCTGTATTTTGTATATATAAATATATCTCATTCCTTTTGTTATTGTGCTTTCTTGTATTTCTTATAACTATATCTTTTATTCTAGCATAGATTGAATTACATTTATGTTTGACCAGCCCTTCTGTAGCAAACATAAAATGTGAATGAATTCCAAATTAAAAAAAAAAAAAGGTCTCAATGGTTTCTAAATCTACTTTGAAACAATTAATTCTAACAGAATAGTTACTGTTACAGGTGAGCACTCTTCAGTTCAGGTCACAAATGCTTTCTTTCTAGCCCATAGTAGGTTCACAATTAATGTGCTGACTCCATTTTGGGCATCTAAAGCATTCTAGGATTTTGTGTAGAGAAGTTATCCTGAATTGGAGAAAAATTTCCCATGTAAATAATATATGGACCACTCCAAATTAAATCTTTTACAAATTTGGAAATGTTCATAGTAAAATAGGCAAACATTAAAATAAAGAATTTATGTCAAGGGAGATTAAAGTATATACAATATTGTTTGAAGCAATGCCAGGAAGTAGGGGCAGGAAGAATTATGGAGGAGTATCTGTAAGCCATGCCTTCTGGAAACTTGACGTATATGAAATAAGATATTTTGGTAGCCATGGCCAAGCCTGTGGTATCAAGATAACACAATATAAAATAACACTACAGAACTTTTGATGTGGCCCTCATGCCTTCATGGATGAATGTCAATGGATGTTTTATATTCAAGTCAAATAATAAAATGCATTTGTTAGCAAATATTTTCATATCCCCTTCTGGACAGGGAAGGAGTAAAACAGTTCTCAGGGACAGCAACTAAAGGACATTTTCTGCCTTGTTTTCTTACATACATCAGATAGTTTTGTGGAGAGACATGGATCTCTGGAAAATCAAGAAATACTTTTGTAGACCATAGAGAATTAAGATAATGTGGATCATTGGTTCCCAACAAGGGCCGTTTGGCAATGTCTCCAGGAATATTTGGTGGTTACAACTGGGTGTGGAGGTGCTGCTGGCATCTAGTCAGTAGCAGCCAGGGATGATGCTAATGATCCGACAATGCATAGGACAATGCACAGGACAGCTTCTCACAACAGAAATCATTGCACCCCAATTGTCAAAAGAGTCAAAGTTAAAAACCCTGGTTATTTCTAACAAATAAGATTTACTTTTTTATACAAACATTATTCTAATATCACAAGGTTGCTTTAGGAGTATAGTGTGTTGATAAACTTCCCAGCAAGAGAAGAATTTAAGCAAGACAAAAATTATGTTTTACAAAGTAAGACAGCTTACATTTCCAGTTAAAAACCTCTTATATAACTCTGCCGGACTGTCTTCCTAATAAGCCCACAGAAACATAGGAAAGGATAAAAAAATACCCCAGATCATTAAAACCAAGAGGAATCATGCTATTGTAGAAATCTGAATGGAATGTGTTGTATCAAATGACTGAACAAAATGGTCTAAACGTACAAGGAATCCCCACCAGCAATAAACAGAGAGCAACATAGAAAGCTTTGCATCATAGAGTAGGTGGGAAAACAATTTAGCCATTCCTTATCATCTGCCTTTCTTTTCCATATCCATAAATTGTGAGTTGGAGCGGATATTTGCTTATTTACATTGTTAATGTCAGAAGAATAAGTTATATACCATCTCCCATGCAGCTTTCTCATTTTAGAATTAATTGGAGCACTTCACTTGAAGAAATCCACAAAGTAGGACTGAAAGTTGTGGGCAGAGTGAGAGCTGAATGTGCAACTGGACTGACAATATTGACAGGTGTCCTTGAAGAAATGTGGTTTACACAGCTTAACATATGTTGATGGGAACAGAGGTTGGAGCTCAAAGTCATGGATATCAGAAAGCAGTGCAGTAGGCTTGGGAAAATACACTAACTCTATCATTGAAACTATACTAGATGCTGCTGGAGAATGAGCATGTATGTATACATCAATGGCTGTCCATCATAGATAAGTGATTGAAAGTCAATGAGCTCTTATGTAGAAAGAGATTGCCGAGTGTCTAAAAAGTTCTACTGCTGGGACAAAGTGAAGCCTGGAGACAGAAGGAGAGAGGTGTATTTTTTTTAATCTAAATTAAAAATTTCCAACTTAAGACAATATTGAATTAAACTAGACATCGTAGAAAGACTTATCTGTCTACGGGAAATTTTTAGAACGTGTTGACAATTCTAGAAGTATGATACAATATTTTCTTTTTTCTTGATGTTTACAAAATATCCTATCAACCAAACCAATATCCAGCAACTTAAGACACAGATAAATATTTCATAATAATTGTGTGGATCTACTGGCATAGTCTATTACATATAGGAATAAAAATAACAAAATTCAACACAGTTGCCATAATTTCCTCATCTTTCCATATTTTTTATTCTATTATATTATACATTAATATCTATTGAATTCTAAATTTTAAAAGTGATCTTCATCAATTAATTGGTATGGTAAGAATCCTGGCAAAATAAAGAGTTCTAAATGGAGAAGTTTCAAGAACAGAGTAAATATGAGAATTTTGATTATTTAGTTGAAATTTCAACTGACAATTCTTTTAAGAGGCCCAGGCCTATTGAAGGTGCTACCAATCAAGATGAATTTATTTCAGAATGTGATTTTTATTTAACATTTAGTACATGTCTCAAATAATTCACGACTTTCATAGAATAAGGAGAAAAATCATGACCATCTCAATAGATGCAGAAAAATGCTCTGAATAAATTCACAGTCCATTCATGATTAAAAAATAGAAATAAAAATCTTTTCAGTCCAGGAATAGAAGTCAACTTCTTTAATCCAATAAAGAGCATCTACAAAAAAAAAGAAAAGAAAGGAAAAAGTATCACACCCTTAGAAAAATAAAGTTTAATAAAATAGACTACTTACAATACCATAAAAATAACAAAAGAGGGGCCAGTCTGGTGGCATTGTGGTTAAGTTCACATGCCCCACTCCTGCAGCTTAGGGGTTTGCATCCCAGGCACGGACCTACACACCACTCATCGAGCCATGCTGTGGTGGTGTCCCACATACAAAATAGAGGAAGATTGGCACAGATATTAGCTCAGGGACAATCTTCCTCAAGCAAAAAGAGGATGTTAGCTCTGGACTGGTCTTCTTCACCAAAAAAGGAAAAAAAAATAAAAAGAGTAAAATAAAACAAAATAAATGATGTACAAGACCTTCTCAGAGAAAGCAATAAAACATTATTGAGATAAATTTGAAGATCTATATAAATTAAAAGGTGTATGGTTTGGAAGACAATGTTTTAAAGATTTCAATCCTTTCCAATGTGATCATGGGGGAACTTTTTAGAACTAAAAATCAATAAGATGATTCTAAATTTTATATGGAAATTCAACATGAGAATTAAAATATCTGTGTCAAGTCAAAGATTAGATCAAGTCAAAATGATTTACTAATCAAAAAGTTTAGCATGGCAAGAGTTTTGGCATTACTGTTTTGGTTGATTAGCGTGATTCTATGGTCTGAATGTTTGTGATCCCTCAAAATTCGTGCTTGAAATCCTAATGCTTCAATGTGATAGTATTCATAGGTGGGGCCTTTTGGAGGTTCTTAAACCATGAAGGTGGAGCTCTCATGAATGGGATTTAGTGCCTTGTAAAAGAGGCACCAGAGAGATCTCTAGTCCATTCCACCTTGGGAAGATAAAACTGAGAAATCTGTAACCCAGAAAAGAGCCCTCATCCCACCAAGCTACATCCTGATCCCAGATGGCCAGCCTCCAGAACTGTGAGCAATACATTTCTGCTCTTTATAAGCTACCCAGACTGTGGTGTTTTGTGACTGCTGCTCAAATGGACTAAGACACATGATATATAAACCAGGAAATCCACCAACTTTCATTTCATCTCCAAACATTAGCGCTAAAAATGAATATTTTCAATGCTCTCCTCATCTGTCTTAAAAATTTGCATAAATGAGCCCGTTGCTTTAAACTATTGTGACTAACTGTTATGCTGGTAATCTTTTACTTCTGAGTGTGAATACATTGAAATGTAGCATAACAATCTCCAGGTTTATCCATGTTGTTGCAAATAGCAGCATTTCCCTTTTTAAGGCTGAATAATATCCTCTTGTAGGTATATATCACATTTTCTTTAACCATTCATCTATCGATGGAAATTTGCTCCTTCCATGTCTTGGCCATTGTGAGTAATTTGGAATGTTTTGCAATTATGTGCACGTTTTTTCACAATGAAAATTTTATGACTGTCAAGCTTCAACTTTGTAAAAGAGACTTTTTTATAAAATTCAATCTGAAAATCTTATTTCTTGAGGTAACTTTTTAAATGATTGCCTTATGATTTGACTACTATTTGAAAATATGTTATTCTATTATGTATTCTATAGGATGTTATTGAAGAATTAGTAAATAATTATTAGATATTATTTATATACTAGATAATATAAGTTTTCATATTATCAAATGGCACTAAACTTAATATATACTCAAGAACATACTTATAAAATAAGCATTCAGTTTTATTTATTACCTACCATTCCACTCACAGACATGGTATCACTATTTTTTGGAATTTCTGAAAAATAAGTTTTTATATTCTTTTTAAATTTGACATGTGATGTTAAACATGCTGCATTTTATTTGAAGATTCCTTTATGTACCCAAATCTAGAAGTTTTTATTATATTTTTGACTCACAAGTTTGATGTATTGTTTTTGAAGTTACTTCAAGAGTGCTTCAAGAGTAGCTTAATTCTGACCCTTAAGTTCAGAAGAGTCTGAACTTAAAATATACACAGGGGTTATTTATCACACAGTGGAAATTCTGTGATTGTCAAGATTTTTTCTCCCACTCTACTGCTTGATTATTATATACAGTTTAAGAGACTTTCATTCTTTCCATTTTTGCTATACCATTATCATAAAGGAAAAATTGATAAAATTTAATAAAATTGATAAAAATTCATATTTCTAGCAAGGTAATAAATGAGAACTGGGTAGTGGTTAGATTATTTTAAGGTATATAAGAAGACCTGAAATTACAAGAAGTTTAGAAGAACTCAACCAAAAATATGACAATGTATTTTTACATAAAATTCCTATCTCAATGACAAATTCTTTATTGCCTTCTATTTTTACAGAGAAAATAATTTCTCTGTGAAGAAAATAAATTTAAAATATACAATCAAATAATTTGTAGTCAATAACTATAAATAGCCATGTGCTTTCCCCTTTCATATGTGCAAGTTTTTTTTATTACTTAAACATATACAGGTTTTAAAAATTTAAATTGCTAGAAATTTCATAATTGTTTATATTATTTCAAACGCAGTATCAAAGGATGATGGCTCATTCTGGTTTATGGCTTGACCACTATCAAATATGATGTCTTTAGAATTCTGTGGTATAAGAAGTAATTAAATTACTTCAGCCCCTCTGTGTGTGGGTGTGTGGGGGTGTGTGTGTGTTTTCTCTGTGGTGTATAAATGTTATTCTCTTTTGGATTCCGTGTAACTTTATGTTTCTGGCTTCAGTGAGTCTCTTGACTTCAGTCCATATAGCATCTTCCCTGTGACAGGCAGGGAGCTTACCTCCTAAGGCTGGAAAGTTTGTGGGCATTGTGATGGTTGGGCAGAGCCCCGGCTTTATCTACTTCACTCAAAAACCAGAGAAGCATGCTAACAGCCATGAGGTATTCTCTTTTATTTCTTCAGATGTGGATACCAAAATTAAGGCTGATGCTTCTATAAATGGTAAGGCACAGCCACAAATTCTCTTTGATATGTGTCTACTAGAAATTCAATATCTCTGATTTTAGTATTCTAGGAAGAATTTAAACTTTTGAAGCTTCTAAGGGCTAAATTCCTGTGAGAAATTACTTTTTTCAACTTATAAAATGGAATATATAAACTTTTAAAAATTTCAACTGATCGCAGGGATTTGATTGCAAAGCCAGGAGAGACAATGTCAAATTTTCTCAAAGAGTTAACAGCTCTATTTTTGTCACATATTCATCATAAAAGGATTTGGTAAATCCAGTCCATTATCTTTTATCTTATTTAACTTCTTGGATGTGTCACTAAGTCTGGAGATTCAGAGTATAGGAAGAATATATATTTTACCACTGATGATTGAACTGGCAGAAAAGTTATAAAATTCAATCCAAATGCTCTTTTTAAATAATATTTCTTGAAAATAATTAGGAAAAATAACATTTATAAATGAATGTTTTTGAATTAATATTTGCAGTTATTAATTATCCATCTTTGAAAAATACTTTTTCATTATTTTAGTAAGAAAATTTCTTTCTTTTTGTGGTGTTGTACCTTCATGAGAAAAGTAACAAAGACACAAAATGGGTAATTTTATAAGGTCTATTTTCTGTAAGAAGATTAATATTTGTAGCTTTTTGGTGAAGGAACTCAATTGCCTAAAGATCTATGAGGCTCAGAGCAGTATAAAAGGGTCTCAGAGGACCCACAAATAATAATAAATACATAAATCTAGATTCTGACATCCTAGTGGGTCTTTTTAAAAATTTTCAGATGAGAAGTCTGAAAATTTAATGCACTAACTCTATCTTTAAACAATTTGAAATCCACAATAATATTTTATTCTTATGGATTATTTTATCACAACGATAGTATGAAAATAAATCTGGACAATATTCACTGTGGGAAATAGATAAAGCACTTTTAAAGCTCAATTCTATCTTTCTCATAAATCTCCCTTTAAATCACCACACTGTCTATCCTGAATTCATCTGTTTTAAAAAAGAAGTTCTAAATGGTTTTAATTTTCAACAAACGAATGGTTTCTTTGAAGATCTCAAGTGTGCCTAATGAGTTTAATGACCTTCCTGAGCAAGCTAAATGATAAAAAAATTCTCGAACACTTGAGTCAAATGAACATTCTACCTCTTTATTTAAATGCTCAGAGACTGGTGACAACATTTTGAGATAAAATATGATTGTTTAAGGTAGCCCTATTTTGTATATCCATAAAATTTTACATTAATCGCAGATGTATGCCATTGCAAAACTTCAAAACATGTCTGTGAATAAGTAATGAATAAAAAGGACAACTGTGCCTCCGCCTAGTTTGTTCCTTCAGCTGGCAACCCTCTACTCTTTCCGCTGCTGCTGCTGCTAGTATATCAACAAATGTTACAATAGTAGTTCAATCATATCTCGTTTCCCATGACACTTAAAGTGCTTAACACAAAAAAAAAATTTTCATAGAATTTCATTTGGTATGCACAACTTCTACATCAAATGGTTGTCATTTCTGACAGTTTTTAATGTATAAGAAGCAAATTAAAATTTTAATGACGCTCAAAATTATATATTTCATGAATTGTATAGGAAGAATTTCCACTTAGAACTTCATTCATTAAATCTAGTCCCTGTTCCTGTAACAACAAAATACTTGCCTAGAATCCCAGGAGTTAAACTATTGTTTTAGCTCCTGGAGGAAAGCAGCATACTGGAAATGTCACCAGCCCTATAGTGTGGAAGTGTAAGCCAAGCTGCTTGATTCCATTGTCAGAAATCATCTCCATTTTCTCATCTATCATGATGTTCAATAAGACATGAGATTAAAGCTAATTGTGAGGTGTAGACATGGAACATTTTAGAGTTCCATACATGCAGTCAATGAAAGCATTTAGAGCACGTCATTAATCTGATACTACACCACTCTGTTACTAAAGTAATAGTTAATGTATTTTGAATAAATCAAATAAAAGCCGACTGTCACATCTAATAGAGTCCATTTAGAAATTTTATTTTAATGTCTGATAATGTGCTCCATTTATACTATATTATGGGTCTCCAAATTCTCCAGGAAATCTTAAAATAGCTGGAAAAGCACTGAAGTAAAATCATTTTATCTTTTTGGAGAAAAAATAATGATTTCTTGAATATTACTTATTTATTTTCTCAATATATAAAAACATACCTTTTCACTGTGGTATATACACCTCAAAAAACAAATAATCAGAATCACTAAGTGTTTACAGTTCACCCTAGGAGAAAGTTGGAAAATACCTTACCAGATTCATTAGCTTTTCAGGTCACTACATACAATTCAGAAAATTGCTGCCATGGTGTGCTAAGTCAGTCATGTAGAGAGATGCAACAAGTCAGAGATCACACCATATTAAATTATTTTTGTCAATTTTTATTCCACTGGTTATCTCATGGTAGAAAACATCGATTTCCTAACATGTTAACACAATATTTTGTATGCATTATTCTTATTTAAATTAGAATATTTCATTGATTATAAATGCATGTTTTTCCATAATTAAACATTTCTGAAATTGAAATGTCTTGTGATCAATAAGAACACATTATATCACAGCTTCATTTTCAGCTTTTTCTCTTTCTTAGGGATACATGAAATGATGCTATGTCTTAGAAATTATAATATATAAGATATAATGACATATGCTTTAAAGCATTAACTATATATATAAAATGCATGTGCTTGGAAAACAAATAATCCATCCTTTATGCTGCCTTTAGGAAATATTGGTCTAGTGAAGGATATTGACAACCAAGAAAACACAATGAGCTATGCCTATACAATGAAGGAATAGCACAGTTCTGGAGGGTAGGAGCTTGCCTGTGGGTTCTTTTAATACGTGAAGACATGCAGAGAAACATTGTGTATTTACTAGCCATTACAAACTCCGAATATATGCTAGATATCATCTCATGAATTTAAAAAGTAATTACAAGAAGGAATTCAATCCAATGGAAATATAAAACATTGATAGTATAGTGATTTAATGAGGAGCCTCTTGATGAGACATATACTTTTATTTTTTGTAGATTTTGAGGTGTTTTGAATCCTGGCACACAATATTCAACACACTTCAACTCTTGCCAAGATTCTAGGGGAATTTTTTGGTTCTGTTTCTGAACTATTTACCGTATTCAATAATTTGTCCCCCATTTCCTGTGCTCTTGTCATATAGACATTTACTGAATCATTTTAGCACAATTTAAGTTATTTTAATGCAATACTTTATTTAGACTTCTGATCTTGGTGTCACTTTTCTTATTTTAGGGCAAATAGTTATACCAGTTTCTTAGTATACCACATGTAATAAAACTTTATTTCCAATTTTCCATGTAGGGAAAAGCAGCATGATTCAACATGCTGTTATTCATCTAATAAATATGAATCAAATGCCCTCAATTTATAAGGCAATTTATATCACCTTAAATTGTAAGGTGGTAAATACTCACCATTAGGCATTTATTAGATACTTATGGTAATTTTGAATTTGTTCTGAGAGTGGCATTAAGCAATATCCATAAGTTAAAGTCTATTAATGAATGCGCAAACACATTTCTTTAAATGAAAAATCTGATCTATTATTTTTTACTCAGTTCATTATATATTTATAATATTCTTAAATATAAGTTATATGCATACATAGTCATATGCATATTAATGATTATTGATGAATTTGATATGGGTACTATAGGCAGACGACCTTCCAGAGCAGGACTGATTTTCAAATTGGTGTTGTGTGTGTGTGGTTAGCCATGGATCCATTTGTTCAAACAAAATCTTACTTGAGAGGCCAATATAGAATAATCTAATAAAAAATGTAGATATGCTCTGTTTGAAATTGGTGTCGGGGCTCAGAGCTCCATGTGCCAAGAGCACAGTTCTCAATTCACTGGTTAGCAAATAAGGGAAAATGCAGGTGCTGTCAAAATATCTGCATTTAGGTCTCTAATGCCTACCTGTTTTTGTTTTGTGTTGCTTTAGATTCATTACCCTTGGGTAGAGTAAATCGTTTGGAGACTGCATTTCTGATTGCCTTAGGATGACAGAAATTGGATTAGAGATATTAAAAGGATTGTATCAGTAATAATTTCTAACAGTTATTTCTCTCTCATTAAAAAAGTACACTCAATATTACTCTTTTTTTACAGAGATATGTTACTTTTCCTTTGATAATTAGTGTTTCCATAAGAGAAACAATCATGAGACATCTTTCATTATATGTTTTATCATTCAAAAATAAAATTGAAATGCAATTACTGTAGCTTTTATTGCTATGAAATATGTAATATTTTGCTTAAAAGTTAAATATAAAATACAAATACTACACACTTTTCAGCATCTTTCTTTTTCTAATGAATAGTTATTTGATGTTTTCAAGAAAGATAACATTCAACTAACACTCCCCAAAACAATTCGAGATACATTCATATCTACTCATTAAGGAATTCGTCTCCTTAAAAACATCTTCTGGAAGATTGATAATTCCAAGCTCTGTGACATATATATATATATATCTTTCTTTTCTGGTATGCTTTACTGTCTATGTGCATGTGCCTAAGATAGTATATTGTTTGATTTTATACATTTTCAAGCTTATAAACCTTGCCACATTGTTGATACATTCTTTTGTAATTTTCTTTTTCTTAATTCAATATTATATTTAGGAGATTCATCAGTGTGGATCCTTTTAATTCAAGGAATCTTATTTCAATGCTAAAAAGTATTCCAACATCTAATTACTACCCAATTTACTTTGCTTTTTACCCTGTGGAGTGATGTTTAAATTTTTTGCATATTTTTGGTCTTACAATCAATGCTATCAGGAGGAATCTTGTATATGTTACAGCGTGACCACATGCAGCGGTTTATGCAGGGTGTATTCCTATGCTTGGAGTAAGTAACACTTGGTCACAGTAAGTGAGGAAATATGCCTTTCCAAATAAAGTAGCTTTGTAGCCTTTGAAGAGTTGCTTATCCTCTCTCTGTTACAGTTTCCACTTATGTTAAACAGGGATAATTAAAATACCAGATTCACAATTTTTCAGGAGAACTAAAGTCCTCAGATCATTGGTTGTCATAGTTATATGTTCAATGAACTTCAGCAATAATAATAGTAATAATACCTATCATTATTATTATTCAATTATATAATTAGAATATAATATTGACAATATAATTACCACTGTTATTCTATAATTATATATTTTCATATAAAATATACTAAGTATGTAGAAATTGTATAATATTAACAGTGCAATAATTATCACTACTATATAATTATATTTGATAATTTATTATTATAATGAATCTACTTAGAACAAATGATTGTGAATGATGTGAATCAGAAGCCATTTTTTTCTCATGTGCATAACTGTATGCCCCCGGACCAGTTAATGACCTGTCAGTCCATCTTACCCCACTCATCTGCAATGCCAGCACTGCCATTTTTCAATTTGTTTTTCAATTTCTGTAGGTCTATGTTTGTGCTCTACACCTGCATTCATTAACTTTTTTCCTATTAATTTAATATGTTTTTAATATCTTCAAATGCAATGTTATTATTTATACCATAAAAGGCAGGTAAATCTACCTTAATTCCTATTTATCTTATATTTATATACTGAGTATAGTAAAAAATTATAAAAATAATGAACTTGCATTTGGCAATATTGTTAGTCTCATTTATGTGTTCTGATGCTTTATATTCTAGGCTTCCTTTCAAGAAAATCATGTCATTTGTGAATAGCAATAATTTCACTTTTCTTCCTTTCTTGTTTCTATGCATTTTATTTTGTTTTCTTGTCTGTGCAGACTAGGCCTTCAGATACACTGCCAAATGGAAATAATTATAATATCTCATTTCTGAATTTAAATGGATACTGTAAACCATTGTTTAAAGTTTGTCTAGGTTTTTGGAAATTTTTCTTTATAGGAGCAAAGTGTTTTCCTCTATTCTCAGTTTGCTGAAATGTGTATAGAAAATAGATGTTGAAATTTATTGATTTTTTTATCCTTCCATTATGATGATGATGTTTTTCTTTTAATCAGTTGGTATGGTGAACTAAATTTATAATTATTCAAATAGTAAAAAAAAACTTGCATCCCTGGGGTAAAATCAATTGGATATGATGAATTTTTCTCCTTATATAGTAGTAGATATGTTTAGCTGCTATTTTGCATAGCAATTTTCCATTTGTACTTCAAGTAAGATTTTCTCTAAATTTCCTAGCTTGTATGTTTTTAGTATTAAAATTATGCCTACTTCACAAAGTGAATTTTGGAATGTTCGTCTTTTTTCTAATGTTTGGAAAAACTTTTATAAGTTTGGAATAAAGCATTTAAAAAAAATATATGTAGTAGACCATGCCTTTTTTCTTAGAAAAATTATGTTTCTAATCATTCTTGATATGTAAGACGTTTGTATTTTATAACTTGTAAGAGTAGGATTCTGTGTGTAGATTAAAGTTGTTCAGATCTTTTCTCTTATTAGTTAACTTTTTAGCTGGCTTGACCAATCAGTTTCTGAGAGAGATTGGTCAATGGTTATCAGATCCCAACTTGTGTGCTCCCTCGGATGTTTTTGTTCCGTACAATGTTTCTCTCTTGGTTGCCCTTTCACACATGAAGATTTGTCTGTCCACCTTTGGATAGGGATGAATTGCCTAATTGTGGGCATGGAATCTCGCTTCCCTTGTGCCAAATGAGAAGCCTAATGAAACACTCTTGGAAATGGTTGTTTAGAAGAATATTATTTAATTTTAAAATATTTGTAGATTTTTTGAAATTTCACTGTTTTTATTGATATCTAACTTTATTCTGTTGTAGTCAGAGGACATTCTGTGATAATTTCAACCATTTTAAATATATAGAATGCTTTATAGCTCTATTTGTCTATTTTGTTATTTTATTCAACTTTCTATATACATTTGAAAAGAAAAGTGTTTACTCCGTAATTTCTGGGTGTAGATTTTTATAAATGTCAACTAGGGAAAGCTATTGAGATTGTTGTTCTGTATTCTTTCCATCCTCTTTCAAGGTCTATCAGTTAGAGAAAAGGGAATATTTTAATCTCCAGCGCAGTTGTAATTATGGATATGTCTGTTTCCCCTCCTTTTTGCTTCATAAACTTTGAAGTTCTGTTATTAGGTGTACACACATTGAAGGTTGTGATGTCTTCTGAATGGATTGACTCTTATCATTATGCCAAAAGCAACTGTGGCCATTCCTTGACTCTTCGAAACTGTGTTAACCCTTCAGAAGTCCTGCATTTGAGAACAAAATGCCTCCTGAGCAATCCTCTATTCTAGTTTTTGTTGTTGCTTTTGCTTTACCCTTTTTTGAGTTAGCCAGCAGAGTAACACATTACATTTCCCTGCCTCTTCCTTTATCTTTACTCTTAACTACTCACTCCTGCTGCCCTAGATTTGAAACTACCAATTAAATTATTAGAATATGAATCCTTTCTCATGTTCTCCTTCCTAGAGGACCTAAGTCAATATATAAAGTACTTATATAAAGTGACACAATATAAGCGCTATAATAGCATACACTGTTATTATTATTAGCATTAGCATTGTTTGTAGTACAATTTATTGATCTAATTTATACCTAATTTTTTTTTGCCTTGAAGTCTATTGTGTGGCATATTACAAATGTCCACCTTTCTGATAAAGAAATATTTTTATGATATATTTTTCTATAATTTAACTTTATTCCTTCTGAAGCCTTTTTGTTTAAGGTGTCTCTCTTTTTTAAAGACCACATAAATGATTTCAATGTTTTTTGTTTTTCTATTGATTTTGTAATCTGGCCTGATGATTTTTTTCTCTTTCTTTTGCCTGGAGTTCATTCACTTTTACTTTAATATGGTTTGGTTTATATGAATGTATATTATATGAATATACATTTTATATACAATAGAGTATATATACACACTTTATTGTCTTCTTTTAAATATACTAATTATATTGAGTTTTTTAAAATAAATTTTCCTTTATTTACAAGTTATGCTGCTTCTACTTCTCGTCTCTTAGTGGTTTTGCCTAAAATTTGACAAGCGTACTTAACCATGTCTACTCCCTATTACACACATGAAAACTACATAAAATACTTGAATCTAATTGTTAGCCTCATGGCTTACATTTATCTAGTACTTGATATTTTCAATCTTTGTGCATTTTAGAATAGTGCTATTGCTACTATTTTATATTCAAATTAAAAAATATATTATCTACATAGTTATTTCTTTGTTTTTCACTTAATCTGTATATCAGAAATTTTTCTGGAATCCGTTTCTTTCTTGCTGATGTATACATTTATAAAATTGTGTGCATGTGTATGTGTGTGATGATTTGTTGGCCATAAAATCTTTCTGATCTTTCTTCAATGAAAATTTAATTTTATTCCTTGAGTGAATTATTTCTAGAAAAGTTCATAATTTTATTTTTAATCAATTACCTTACACTCGAACATATAGTTCCAAACTTCAGAAATCATTCTCTATATCTGATTTTACCCCTTCCCTCATTTCGAATATTGTGTAATTTTGGTTACTCTCTTTGCCTTCCTCATTGCTCAATGAACCTGATATTTATTAATTCTTTTAATTTTTCTCAGTTATAATATTGTTTATTTGGCACCTTCAAATTTTATCTAAATCAATTCTTAAATTTCATTATACTTAACAATAATTCTTGAGTCAAATACACATTTTTATTATTACTTACAATAAAACTAAAATATTTATGATACATATTTTCCTCTGGGTATAGTTTTTACTGAAATATGTATGATTTAATACATGGCACTCATTTTTTTATTTTCAATAAGGTAAGTCTGGTTGCTCAAGGAGCAAAGTCCTGTAAGTATTTGGGTCAAGGTTTAATACTTGTATCAGTTATCTATTTCAATGTAACTGTCAATGAAAATAATCCATAACCAATCTATAAGTGAAAATTTGGGTGAGTTTATTCTGAGCTAAAATGTGAACACCATCACGGGGGGCCTCTCTTCCAGAAAGAAGAAACGGCACCAAAGAAGTGGGGTATACAGAGTGGTTATAGACCCTCAAAGAGGATGTTTCACGTGTGATTGAAATGTCCCTTTTGCAATAGTCATGAGGCTGCTCTGTCGGCACAGCGATTGGTGGACACAGCAGGTAGGTCTGCTGTCTCCAGCTGGGTGGTCACAGGTAAGCTGGGTGGTCAAAGGTGAGTGCAGCAATCAGTTCCTAGCCTAAGGAAAGATGCTTATCCTTAAGGAAATGCCAATGTGAGGGGAAGTTGCACCTTTATCTTAAGGCCATTTGTTCTTGCCATAGAAATGTTTAAAGCAGATATACAATGCATGCTCGATGGCCACTGTTAGGTCCTCTTGGAAAAAAAACACAAAGTCAGGCCAAATTTGGTTTACACCAAATGGCTTCCTCATATACTCCAATATATACTACTGCTTGCCATTTCTATCTGTCATAACATACTGTCCCAAAATTAAGTGGCTGAAAACAATTAACATTATCTAGCTCAAATTGTGTGGGTCAGAAAATTGGGCACAACAGAGTCGGGCAATTTTTCTGGTCCCACCTAATCTCCCTCATGTCACTGAGAACAGCTGCAAGTCAGCAGAAGTTTCTGCTTCTGAGAGTCAGGTGGTCTGGCTGGGATGGCTTGGGGAAGGGATTTGGGACACGGGACTCACCATGTGAGTGTGGACCCAGAGAGAGGAATGATTGCAGCACTTTTTTTTTCCAAACTGTGTATCATAATATTTTAGTGTGAATATCTTGTTTAATTAATGATATTTACATAAATTGTTTTAAATATTACTCTGAGAATTTCTTAAGTGTTTCTTTGTAGCTAAGCATTTGAACTTTAATCTTTGAAGCTGAGCTTCTTTTTTGACTTAAAAGATGTACATTGCTAGTATAAAAGAAATTTATGTAAATATTGTATAGAGTAAAAAGGAGAAAATTCTCCAGAATATCTTTGCTTAGAGAAACAACAACAACAACAAATCATATTTCTGGAGAACGTTTGAAATGAATTTCACTGAAATTGATTTAATCCCAAGGTACATTAAACCACTAATCAAGAAACCATCCCAAGTCACCCCCCAAAGGTGTAAACCCACAGATTCCATCCAATTACATTGTAAGGCACTGAATCCAGGATGTTGTGATATTCTCTACATTATGTCTGAGACTAATACACACACACACACACACACAAAACGTGTTATCCATGAACCATGTATAAAATAAGCAAATACATTACAGTTATTTTAGAGAAGGGATAGTTAATTGAAGTTATAAGCCATTTTCTTAAGGTCTCAGTACTTGGGAAAGCCAGGAATCAAAGGCAAGCAGATCAAGGTCATCTGTTCTACTCCCTAATGATAAGTACGAACACTACCAGATGGTAGATTCCTTGAGAAAGGATTTCTTTATAAGGATACTACGGAGGATAATTAGTTGGTTTTTGAGGGTTATAAGAAAGAATTAAAATTTAGAGATGGTGGCAACTAATGACAGTAAAAGAGGTAATATCACAGATGAGAACAAATTTGGAAAATCATGGAACTACCAATGGAAAAACAAATAATAATTTTACTAAACCTAAGTGACCTAAAAGGAAATGGTGGGTTGAGCCAATTTATATAGAACTTTTGCCACAGATAAAATGATCTAGTCTTAAGCCAGCATTTATCCGTTTATTATATATTTCAGACAGAGAAATCACCAAAAGCAATATTTTAGTTTAATCAGTCTGGCTTCTTTGTGAAAAAGCTATTCAGGTGGGAAAATTTGTAAATAAGAAGGTTCTTTGGAAGAGACTCGTTATTAAATTACAGATCATAAAAAATAAGGACCTATACTTCAGTAGGGAGTGAAAGTGGGCTGAAAATGAATAAAAATGAGTATGTTACATTTTAAAAAGCCTTTTCTTAATTTTAGTATTCATTATGAATTTAGTATTGTAAAGAAGCTTAGTATGGAATATGAGAAAAGAGAAATTTTGGAAAAAGGGAACAGAGTAAAGTTATTAAGCTAATAAAGCATTCTATGTCTAATAGTTGATCCTCCTTATACTTCTGTCTACCTTACTCTCCCATCTTTTGTATCTAATAATACTAATCCTCAAAAATATCTATGTAGAATCAGCTGACCTCCTTGCCTTTTCTTTCATCCCTATAACTCTATAATAATATGCCCTGATGCATAATAATTATTGGATTAATCTATAATACCATTCGATTATAGATTACAGATTCCTTAAGGTAAATCCAGTCCCATGTATCACCATGACCCCATACAGCATACACTTTGTCTTCATCTGTATGCATCTTATCACCTGAACACACCCTATCTGTTGACAGTATTGCGCGTGTATTATTTTTATTGCCAAGAATGTTCTCCCACACTTCTTCATCTGAGAAAATTCTACTCATTCTCATATGTCCAATTCAAATATTGCTTCCTCTGTGAAGGCATCCCTGCTATTCCTTCTCTCAGTCATCTGGCCTCTGTTCTCTTGACACACCTCTGTTTTATTGTTTACTGTGTTACAGAATAAATCCATTCTACAAGTGTGTTTTCTTTACCCTATATTTAACCTTCTTCGCAGTGGAAAGGTGATTGTATTCATTTTTGTATTTACAGATTCTACCTCACAGTGTTATTATGAGAACTAGGTGTAAAATATCTGGAAAGGTACATGAGCCATGATTGGACAGATTCTGTTGCTGTAATAAACAAGCTGAATATCTCAGCAGTCATGTGTTTATTGTGGGTCAGCGGGGGCACCTTGTTCCAACTTTTGTCACTGATGAAGACTCCACCTTGACATATGCTTTGGATATTGCAGAGGCAAAAAAAAACACAGACTGGCTCTTGAAACTTTTGCTAGTAAGTGAGGAAAACCAGTTCTGATGACATTAATATCTAGCAATTAATTAACTAGATTTGATTGTGGAGGCTACGTATAGAGATTTCTTATTATTTATGTTGCACCTCATTAGTATATATGGTTATGTCTTGAAGCTTAGTGTGTAGAGATCGGATAGCAAATTTTGGAGGAAACTAAATAAGAGTCACAAGATAAAATGAAGCTTTAAAAAAAGCACATAGATTATTATTTTATCTTATGATTGTATTCTCAATTGATCTGTCTTTTTACCAAAGATTAAATCATGTGCATCTCCTCTTTGTATATTTTAAAAATGTGTTGTTTATGCCTAATGCATAATGAAGGCAGTTATCCTTTCTCTCCTAATGGATTAAAATTAAACAGTAGCTTATGTTACAAGTGAGTTAGCATAAGAAATATATTTGATTCATGAGAGAGTTCATGAATATTGGTAATAAGTATAACACAGTAATTACTTTGAGAATTCCAACCAAAGAAAATAGCACTGTATTCCCGTGGAGAAAATGGTCTACCCCTAAAAGATGCAAATGGCTTAGGTTTATTGACAAGATATCCTAAATAAAAGACAAAAATTGGAAAAATATTTTTTGTGGTACTGTCATTATAGTACACTATTAAAACAAATTTAGGAGTAATAAAACTAAGGTCAGTTATTAACATCTGGATAACTATGGTAACAGTGACAGCACACAACTTGGGAGAACATAAGGAGTAGAACCAGAGAAAATTTTAGCTAAAATATGTGATTTTAATGAAACAACTATGAATATACCAGTATTTTACAATCAAGCTTATTATTGTCTTTAATTTTTGTATAGAATATCACATGGTATTCCTTGTATTTAAATAAAATAACAAACCAATTGGGGAAATATGCAGTAGATTTTATATATACAATCCTTGGGGGGGCACCTAACTCTGGTCACTTCATTCCTCAGAAGTGGCTACATGCTGTTGATACACTACTTGTTCAATAGAATTTGAGGGACAAGGCTCTCAAAAATATGATGCACACTTACCTAAACTTTCATTTAAATTCAAGCATCATGAGAATATTTTTAAAAATTAGATATAGAATGCTCAATATAGAGCTTCTCAACTCCAATTTTTTAGATTTCAGCTCCCTTGGTGTTGGTCTTTAAATAACTTTATCTCAGAAACCAATTTTATAGCTACACTTTTTTCATCAATTTTTAATTCTATTAATTTTAAAAGTAAATTAGTAAACATGAAGTATAGTAAATATGAAAATAAGAAACATGCATTAGCAACAGTAAATACAAAAAGAAAATGGTTAAATTAGCCAGGATTCTGCAGAGAAACTGATCCAATAGGACGCAGATGGTAGATAGATAGACAGAGACATATAGCTGACAAGTTTCAAGATTTACAGTTGGCAAGCTGGAGACAAGGAAAGCTGATGGTGTAAGTTCCAGTCAAAGGCCAGCACAGTCGAGACCCAGGAAGAGCCAATGTTTCAACTGGAATGCAAAGGCAGGAAAAAAGCCAAAGTCTCAGCTCAAAGCAGGCAGGCAGCAGGAGTTCCCTCTTACTTGTAAAAGGTCGGCCTTTACATTTTGTTCAGACCTCCAACCGATGGATGAGGCACACTCACATTAGGCAAGTCAACCTGTTTTACTCAGTCTACTGATTCAAATGTTAATCTCATGAAAAACGCCCTCAGAGATACACTCAGAATAATGTTTGAAAATATCAGGACACTCTGTGGCCCAGTCAAATCGACTTACATCACAATTATGAAATAAATTTAAAATATGTGCATTAGCGCATATGTATATTTTCTTTCTGATTACAGAACGACAAATACTCATCTTAAAATAGGAAACCATAGAAAAGAGCAAAGAACAGATTGTACATAAATCAATTAGAGACATTGGATAAAAGTAAAAGATACATACCGTCGCGAACTTAAACAAACACAAGAATTTTTTGAAAGAATACTTGGATTTGATGGAAATCTGAAACACAACTGAGCAAGTAGTCCTAAGGAAAGGGCAGGTACTAGGACAAGTTCCACATCCGCACCAAGAAGCCAGAGGTTATACATATATCTTCTGATCTATACTCTCTTGTGGCCACGCTATAGAGAAGCGTGGGCCCCACCCGAAATTTGGTTCAGATATAAAGACTGATGACACGACACACAAACCAAGAAGGTGTGAAAAAGTTTTGTTACTTACATAATGAGATTCCTGAGGATAGCAGGGCAGACCTTCCAGGTTGGTCTTAAATGGCTAAAGAGCGCAAGGATTGGAGACTGGTTTGAGGTTTTTATAGTGTTTAAGGGGTGAGGCTGGGCTGAGGATTCCTATGCTAAGCCAGGCTCATGTGTGGTCAAAAACTACCACTTGTGTCAAAGCAGGGAGCACCCAAGCTTTCTTATCACTTTGTCTAGATGTGGGAGATGAGGCTTAAAAGCTGCAACAGCCAAACATCAAAAAATGGGGTTCGACTCATTATTGAACGCACCCACTCCTTGTACAAAGAGGACAAGTTTACTGGGATTGTCAACGATATGTATTCATGTCTACACCAGCATCCAGAGGATGTGATCTGTATTCACTGATTCTTTAACAAATATTTGGGAGACCCCACGCAAGACAACGCTCTAGTGTAGGTACTTCGAGTCACTGAGCCAGGTCCAGTGTCTTAATGAATGAAAGGGACCACCAAGGAGGTTGGTGACTGACAGCAATGTAAAGCACTAGAGCCCCTATTCCTATTTCCTACGTAGCTCCCCTTCGCTGAGCACTGAGTCTCTTAACGTGTCCTGTGCTTTTTTATTGCTTATCAAACCTTATATCATAGTTTATTCAGTGTTGGCAAATTTTAGTTCCATCAGAGACAGCTGACAACATTGAAAACAAAGCAAAAATGTAAAGGATATTATTATATTTGCAGACATGGTAAATATTGCTATAAATCTTATCAAAACTGGATCTAATAACTAAAGAAAAATTTGTTCTGATTGTGTAGCCTTTTATTTATTCCCATAATGTTGGTTTATTTATAAATTTGAACTAACTAGTGCTGTTACATGGACCTCACTGTTTAAAGACATTCAATATTTTTTTTCCCCATCCTTTTGCTAGGCAAGAAATATCATCCAAACGGTGGTATCTGCCTTTTCTTTTCTTTTTTCCTACTTAAACCTTATGGTGTAGAGCTTTATTTTATTATGTTATTGTTCTCTCTTTGTTAGTGTGTATGCTATCCCTACCTCCAAATTAACTGGCTGTTGTATGACTTGATACAATATGTTTCTGACACAACCCAGCAGAATGAAAACAACAATAAACTCACAGTTAGTTGACAGAGGGATGATGCTGGCTCCGCACTTACTGGCTGTTTTTACTGAGATAAATCAGTTAATAAAACCAAGCTAGAAAGTAAGATCTCATCTGTATGACACCACTTGCCTTTCTTTTCTAGGCACTGTCTTCAGATAGAGAGTGAGGGGTTAGCTTGGCTGACCTTTCAGACGCCGTCTAGATGTATAGCTTAAATTCTATAAATCACTTGGACAACTTGTTGGTGGGACCTAAGATTTATTTAAGATAGGGAGTCATTGATTTCTCCTTTCTTGTTTGTTTTTTGTTACTTGGGACAGACAATTACGAACCAGCATTAGAGTTTAGAAATAGTACATAACGGGAATCCATGAATTTGGAAAATAATTTCTTGTTCTTGAATAAATACTATTAACTTAAAATTTATTAGATTTATCAGTTGTATTTGGAAAATGAAATATTGGGTAGCTCTTAGTTAGCATTGACAGAAACAATCTTCCATAGTAAAATATGCTTTAAAGATTGGGCTAAAGAAAACCTCAGCATATTTTCATAACAGATATGTACTTGATTTGCAGTCCTTGATAGTGCAAAAAATTATATCAGTTTCATAAATTTATTGGTTTTATTTGTAAAATATTAAATTATATTGTAAAAAGTTTTATGGAAATTTTAATCCAGTAAAAGTAACTTCTTTTTGTAAATTAATGGCTCATCATTTTTAAGGAATTATTGTTGTCACCAAATATTGCACTAAAATTCATTGAGTATTAAATTGTAAGTTATATTATTGTGTATATCTCCTTTGTCAGAGCTGATCTTACAACTTAGCACACATTGCTGAAGTGATGTGGTCTTAGTGAATAAATCTATGTTGAATACGCAGCATGACATTGAAGTCAACCTAAAGAATGCTCATGTTACATTTGGAATCCTATTTGGCCACTCAGTTATGTGGTAAGGCAAGGACATTATCATACAAGGAGATATGATGAATATATCCTGGCATCTCAAAGAAAAAAAACAAATTTAGGGCAGTGTCATATCAAAATAAACATAGGTTTATAAAATAACTTAAATAATGTATTTTCTCCTCTGAAAGTATATTGAAAGATTTCCAGTCTTAAATCGCAGCATATATTTTTGAAATCTTCCCTTCTCAGTGTCCTTAAACGTTACAGTCCCTTTGCCCGTAGCTCTCAATTCCTCCTCACATACAAAATCACTGTAAATTCTGTCTTCCTCTTCCTTCTCATACGGCTTGTCTCTGGTCCATAAATAAAATCTAGATGTTTCCAGTGCAACCCTCTATTTATTTCACTGCTGAAGACCCACTCTGATAAGTAATTTTGAAGTTGGAAAAATGTGAAAAGTAAAAGAAACATTTTTGAGAATGTCAAATTTTTCATAACAGAGAGAAGAAACAAATGGACTGTGTATACTAAAGCATTCTTTTTATCAGGCTTCATTACGCATACACACACACACGAACTTACAGACACGTACATGGTTGAAGTTTGTACTGTGATATTACTTATTGTGGTACCAAATATAACCAAGTTTAAATAATATGAATGTCCATGGAAAGAGATGATTAATTAAGCTGCTAATCATGATATGGTTTTTCATGATCTGTTAAAATATGTTCATTATATAAAAATAACATTAAAAACAAGTACAGTTCCATTTGGGGCAGAAGAAAAATAATATCCATGTATCTATCTATACTTTTTATATATTTATAAGATAGATTGTATCAAATTGTTACATAAGATTGGAAATTGAGCTTATATACTTTCTAATGTCTACCCACTGCAACTGAATGTGTTATTTTTACATTTATTTTACATACTTAAATTTAAACATCTAGTAAACAGAAAGCAAGGAAGCAGTTTATTAAATGAAAAGAAATAGGAATTATGAGAATAGCCAGAGTTCTGTGTGGATCCTCTGGCTCAACCCAATGGACCAGTGGGATAAATTTGGGCACATTGGTGGGCCTATGTCTCACAGCAAATATAAGGCATTAGGAAACAAAAGGAACTCTGGCCTAGGTAATATATTATAACCCAAACTTGAGGAGAAAGTTATTCTTCATCTATTTGCAAAGTGCAGAATATGAGAATTCCAGCAATGCCTATTATGAAACGATAATGTCTGGTAGGAAAGAAAACTGAAGTGAATTCTTTTACAAATTCTAAAAATTTTAGTGCTTGCTATGTACCTGGCACATTGCTCCCTAACCAGTAATAGTTATTACCTTACTGATTTAAAATTCATTACAAAAATTTCATCCATTTCAGAAAATCTTGTTTTGAAATGTAAGAAATTCTTCAACGGGAAAGCCCATAGCTGATAGAAACTTTTATTGAGGTCAGCCTTATTGAATTTTTGTTTGGCATTGAGCCTTACTGTTTGCCTTGCACTGAGTTAGGTGCTCAGAATCCAGCAGAACACTGGGCAGGCGAGGTTGCTCTACAAATTGGGAAATGAGAGCATTGGCAGAGATTCTAACGGGAAGACCAGGTCTAATGTAGGAGACAGGAAAGACTACACAGGAATGACCTCTAGTGAGGTGGTGTTAAGTAACGGGTCTTTGAAGGTGGAGGAGAACACTCAGAGCAAAGGAGCTACCGTTTGAGTAACACAAAAGAACACAAAATGTGTGAGGCAGAGGGAGCAAGAGGCATACAAGCAGGTGACAAAGAAGACACAGGTTGAACCTTTGAGGCCATATTGAAGTTGCTTGTCTGTATCACAAGCTACATCAGTAAAGGACAGACCCTTATGCTAGAGTTAGGACAGACCCTGAAGGGGTATACATATTTAAGCATATATAATCTATATTGTATACTCTCAGCTGTAATTTCCTCAGGCACATCTTCTAGCTGTTGGGGAAAATACGTACGAAAAATTGTCCTGAGAATAAGATTCCTGTCTAAGGGAAAAAATGAAAAGAACACGTAGACGCCATACACAGGGTAAGTGATATGAGAGTGATTATTCTTTTAATGAGCAACATATGTAAAGATAAGAAGCAATGTGAAACATAGGAAAGTATCCAGTTTTTATGTTCATAGAGATTTCAGATAAAATATTATGCATTTGACTTACTTTCTGTGTGGCTTAAAGCAAATTACCACATTGAAATCGGTTTTCTCATTCAGATTAATACTATCTATTTAGTATGTTTAATTGGCCAATTAGATATATTTTAAGGAAAATTCAAATTATTTAGTAATTGCTTAATGTGTGTCAGCAGCTACTATTTTATTAATTTTGAGAATAACATTATTTCCCAATGAAGGTTCGATCTATGATTGGTATAAATATTCCCTATGCCTACCCACAGAAAAAGAAAATGCTGCAGAGATATTATCCCTCTGTTCCATTCTATTTCTTCACATTTTAAGTAAAACTGTGTGAAATATTTATTTCATAGTTCTATTATTTAAATATGTCTTATCTATGAAATTTATAAATATGCATTTAAACTACAGAGTGTAATCATTTGTAAGTCATTTTGGTCTTCAGGGTGGTATGTCTTAAGAAGTTGCCCAAAAATATACAAGGCTGTTCGAGCATTCCAGGTGAAATCATGCATAGTTAGTGGCATGTCATTGAACATTACCAAAATGTTATAAAGGCATAGCATGCCAAATGCACTTAAATTATATCATTGCTTTTATGTGCAACTCAATAGACAGACATAGGGAAGAGTTTAGATTTATTAGTCAATATCATCATTCATACATCATAAAATTTACTTCTTTCGTATTATTGATCTGAATTAGGAGATTTCTCATAACATTAAATTGGTAAATTATACTGATCTTGTTTTTGTGTGTGGAAACATTGTCAGAATCCTTAACTAATAGTTAGCAGGACATTTGTTAAGTGTTACTTACTTTCAACAGCATACTTGTAAATAGGGTATTCCCTTCGAGGCGTGAATTAGACATTTAAGTTATCTATTGCTGCATCAAAAGCTACTTTATAGCTTAGTGGCTTTAAACAGATATTTCACTTGACCCACGCTGTTGCAGGTCATCAGTTCCACTCAACTGGGCATCTTATCTCTGTTGTATACAGTTGTCAGCAGGACAGCTCTACTGGGCCCCAAAGACTGACTTGCAAGTTCACTCTTCTATGCGGCTGGTAACCGTTTGCTGGATTGACTATCCCAGGAGGCCAAGGGCAAGGTTCCTCCTCATGTGTGTCTGTGATAGGCTGCTCATGCTTTCTCACAGCATGATGGCTGGGCTCCAAGAGAGAACTGGGTCTGCCAACTAGCAGAGAGTCACTTTTGCCATATTCTATTACGCAAAGCAGTCCTAGACCCTGCTGAAATTCAAGGGAAGGCGACATAGACCTCACTTCTAAGGAAGAGTTCAGGAAAGGATCTCCTCTTTTTAATCCACTAAATACTCTCTGTATGAAAGTCTATGGTGATTTGCAGTTATTTGAAATAACTGTGCTTGATTAATATAGATCCTAAAAACAAAGTACTTAGAGGAAAGCAGAACAGATTTCTTTTACTGACAATAGAATGATAAACTGAGCTTGAGTCTGAGTCATAAGTGTTAGGATTCAAATACTCAAGATATCTATATATCTTGTTAATGTGACATTCTCGTGTGCTTTGAGATTCAGACTCAGGAATAATTACTCCCAGACACACAATTAGAATTCCTTTGAGAGTTCTAGACTGTGCCTCGGATAATAATAATATTACAAATAGTGGTAATGTTGTAAGTGAGACAAAGGTATGTGTATGTGTGAAATTTGTTTGGAGGGTAAAAGAAATAATGCTTTGAGAGTGAGAGGAGGGAGAGAAGAGACAGGAAAATATTGGCTAATAAAAGGGCTATTATAAATACAGCTACTATTGTGAGTGATTAGAGTTTAAGCTTTTTGAGAAAATGCTGGAAATTATTTTAGAATGTACATCTCAAAGTTGCTCCCTGCCTCAAGGTACAGATACTGGGGTATTTATACAACTACTATCATCAGTCATCACTTAAAGGCTGCTCCCTGGGGAAAGTGCTTCCCTGGCACTTCCAGTTTAACTTTGGGTGGCAAGGCAGGCTGGTGCAACCAGAGGAAGCCTCAGGCAAGGATACCACTCGTAAGTTAGTACAACGTGCACTGAAGTACTGCAAATGAGGAAATACTGTTGGGGGCTTATCAGCAACTGCTACAAAGAAATGTATAAAGAGAGAAAGATGTATCTGTGTTTAAAAGCTATATCATTAATTTCTAGTTATTTCATAGTAGAGATATATACACCTGTGAGAATCAAGAATTAATCTGAATTTAAGTTTGTTATATAATATATGAGAAATGTTAAATACACACATATCTTTAAATAAAAAATATGTTTAGTACTAGATACATATTTATATTTTAATCTTACATTTTATGATAAAATCCTGGATTTTGTATGTTTAGAGTAGACTAAAAATTGAAAATAATTAAAATCTTGCAAAAATATACAGCAGTTTTCCAAACACTTAAAAGACTTTTTTGCCAAAGTGTAATAAAAACTGCTCAATCAATAGTTTGGATGTATTTAATAGGATTAGCTCTCATGATGAATGTTATCACAATTTAAAGGGATAATGATAATAAAGTTATAATAATATAATTCTCTGGTCTATTTCTAATAATAATGAAATATTTTATGTGTTCACATCACACTACATTTATATCATTTGGATTTACCTCCAAATTTTCAGTGCACAACACAGAAGTTTCTTACAATTCAGTGTGAGGTACTTATTTTAATCTTTTACTGAGTTTTAACTTCATTTGAAATAAACATGTAGATCAGCAGGCTGTTCCAAATCATTTCAAAGAAATGCTTATGTTTGATCTGATATCATTTGATTTAATCAATTTATTTGTAAGGTTAGAAAAAAGAAATGAATGTTTTTAAGAACACTCTGATTTACTGCTTTTAGATTTTCCGACGTTAAATAAAAGAGTATATTGTTTCTTGAAGTCCTTTCAGCCTTCATTAACATTCTCCGGAAGCATTTGGGATCGGGACTAAAATCAGCAGTCATGGATTCTATGCTTAATCATCGTTGCACTGCGTTTATTTCTCAATATCCTGAGGGTATTAATCTTTGGAAAACTCACTTGCAGTTGAGACGACTCTTTTCTAAAATATTTCTTCATTCCCAATAGCACCATATAATAGGTACTAGCTCTATTTTCATGGTGCATCCACTAATTTGCAATCACAGCAGATCTTAAGATTTCTTCATTCAAAACGTCTTAAACTGCCAGGGGTTATATTCATTCAATTAATGTTTGCTGAGTGAATTAATTCCATCTATATTTTTGCTAACTCTTTTACTAAGAAGTTCTCTGAACCAGAGTGTCACGTTACGATCATAGTGGCTTTTTTGTTTGTTTGTTGACATGTAACGATAGGTCAGTGGAAACTATTTCTGAAGACGTATTGTTAACCTTTTAAAGTCTAACATACGTCGTGCAACTGTGTGAAACTATTTTTTTAACTAAAGCATTAAATTTAAAATACCAGAAAGAGTTATTCTGAAAACACTTAATATACTTAAATCATGCAATGTTTTCAACTTTGTAGGAAAGATAATGTTTGTAGTGGGTTTGAGATAAGAGCACTTGAGTTTGCAATCTGGATTTCTAATTTACTGATTGAAATTGGGTGATTTATTTAAAATCTTTGTGCCTTAATTTTCTAATAAATAAACCTGCTATAATAAACACATGTGACTCTCTGTGTATATGTGTTTATAATCAGTCACACTAAATGATATAGTTGTTAATCTAGGAGGGAAGTCACTTCGGGAGTTGGCAAGAATAAGTAGTTAATTTAGAATCACTATAAGTGGAACATCGTGCCTATAGATACAGGATAAGATAGTCTCATGTAAATCAACAACAGACTTAAGGATTTCCTTGCTGCTTGAATCTGAAAACTGACAAAGCAAAGATGAAGTCAAATCTGATCTCAAATTATTCCATGTTGCTCTGTTGTCAAAGGATGCATGCAGAGAGAGATTAAATGTAAATATCGTCTTTTCCCTGTTCTATTTATTTGGAACTTCTGCTTTACTGCTTCATATTATTGCTTTTTCTTTCTGGTTTCATCTCTATGACCAAATTTAAAAAGGTTTACCTTCCTCATTCTTCTTTGTACAATATCTATGACTACATTAGCCATCAGGCCTTCTTTTGGTGCTTCAAAATATTTTGTTTATTGATTAAAGTTTCTCTAATAGACAGAAGGAGAACCTGGGAAAAAAGAAGAAAATAGCAGGGCCTGCTAAGGTAAGCTATGTGCCAAATGGAATCTAGAAACGAAAGGCGCATACCAAAAAGAGATAAAAATAATTGTACAGATTGTGGGTACAGATTGGAGGCTTTATGTACACCATGATAATTCTGGAAAAGAGTGCAGTGTGCCCCTGTGGGTGCCTGAGGGTCTGAATTATTAAAATAATAATTCCTCATTACCACTACCACGGTGTAGGGAGACAAATGTAAGTGGATACAGGGGAGACAAGTCTGGCATGGGATGGGCATGAGAATTAACATGAGTAAGCCCCATTTTTCCTAAGAGGACACATCTGAAAAGAAATGTAATATAGTACAGGAGAACCTGTGAAATTCTACAATTTTCTATTTGAAAATAAATTTCCATATTTAAGAACCTGTGAAAATTTACAAAAATAGTTGTATTTCTATACATTAACAATGAACTACCTGAAAAAGAAATTAAGAAAATAATCACATTTATAGTAGGTAACATTTAAAAAAAAAGAAAACATTTAGGAATAAATTTAACTAAGTAAGTGAAAGATCTGTATACTGAAAACTGTGAAATACTAAGGAAAGAAATTGACAAAGATACAAATAAATGGAGAGAGAGTCTGTGTTTGTGAACTGGAAGAGTTAATATTGTTAAAATGTACATACTATACAAAGTGATCCACAGATTCAACGCAATCTCTTATCAAAATTCCAATGACATTTTTCACAGAAATAGAAGAAACAATCCTAAAATTCATGTGTGAATATGTGGAACTACAACAGACCCTGAAAAGCCAAAGCAATCTTGATAAAGAAGAAGAGTGCTAGAGGCATCAAACTTTCTGATTTCACGTTATATTACAAAGCAATAGTAATCAAAGCAATATGGTAGTGATATTACAAACAAACACATAGACCAAGGGAATACAATAGAGTGCCCAGGAATGAGGTCATGCATATTATGGTCAACTAATCTTTGACAAGGGTGCCAAGAATACACAGTAAATATTGTCCAGAAAACCACATGCAAAAGAATGAAATTGGACCCTGTTCTTACACCATACACAAATATTAACTCAAAATAGATTAAAGACTTAAATGTAAGACCTGAAACTGTAAAACTCTTAGAAGAAAACAGGGGTAAGTTTCTTGACATTGGTCTTGGCAATGATTTTTTGCATAAGACACCAAAAGCACATTTAACAAAAGCAAAAATAAGTAATGGGACTCCAAACTAAAAAGCTTCTGCATAGCAAAGGAAGTAATCGACAGAGTAAAAAGGCAACCTACAAAATTGTAGAAAATATTTGCAGACCATCTATCTGATAAGGGGGTAATCTCCAAAATATAGAAAGGATGACTCCAACTTAATAGCAAAAACACAAATAATTTAATTAAAAAATTGGCTAATGATCTGAATGGACATTTCTCTGAAGAAGACATACAAATGGCCAACAGGTACATGAAAATGTGCTGAGCATCACCAATAATCAGGAGAATACATTTCACACTATATACAAATATCCAATCATTATGTTGTGCACCTGAAATATAATGTTGTATGTCAATTATAGCTCAAAAAAAGAGACAATGCAAATCAAAATCACAATGAGACATTACCTCATACCTGTTTGGATGGCTGTTATCAAAAAGACAAGTGTCAATGAGGGTGTAGAAAAAAGAAAAATCTTGTACATTGCTGATGAGAATGTAAATTGGTACAGCCATTATGAATAACAATTTGGCAGTTCCTCAACAAATTAAAAATAGAACTACCATATGATCTAGTAATCCTGCTTCTCTGTATATAGCCAAGAAAATGAAATCAGTATCTCTAACAAATATCTGCACTCTCATGTTCATTGCTGCATTATTCACAATAGCCAAGATATGGAAACAACCTAACTGTCCCGATGCATTAATGGATAAACAAATGTGGAATATACATACCATGGGATATTATTGAGAAGAAATCATGTCATTTGTGACAACATGTATGAACCTAGGAAATATTGTGATAATTGAAATAAGTAGATACAGAAAGATGAATACTGAATGATCTCACTTTTTGTGGAATCCAAAATGGTTGAACCCCAGAGTCAGAGTAAAATAGTAGTTGTCAGGGACTGGGGGATAGAAGAAATTGGGGGATATTTGTCCAAGGTACAAACTTGAGGTAATAAGATGAATGATTTCTGGAGATCTAATGTAAAGCATGGTAATATGGAAAACATAAAATCCCAAATGTAAAATGCTGTATTTGAAAATAAAGCTGAAACTGATGTTCTCCATTCAATTATCCAAGACTTGGATTTAGTTCTTGCTTTGCCATGTATAAGCTATGCTGTTTGGGTAGTTATATAAGCTATCTCAATCACAATTCCATAAAATTAGAAGATGGATCATATCAACCATGTACAGTTATATTGGATGGAGTGTCAGAGTTTTCCATTAAGGTTTTTGTGAGTTACAGACAACTTCCTAGGGACAAGTATGCTTGCTGTATAAATGTGAGAGCTTGGCTAACAATAGGGGAATTTGGTTGTTGATAGTTGGTTGTTCTTACAATTGGCATGGCCTGGTAATCCTTGGGGGAGTATTCTTCATTATTTGACAAGTAGCAAAACAGATGATTGAATGGCCTTTTAGGTACACTCAGAGAGAAAAGGGGTAAGGCTAAGTGAAAGGTAACGTGAGAAATGTAATTTGATGCACTGTTGTTGAACGCCATAGTGCAGAAAATGCTTCATTTACTTGGAGAGAAAGTATGTTAAGTGATGCAATCCCTAAAGCATGGTTGGTTCTCCTTTATTAATCTAAATTCAGGTAAAATAACTATCATCTTCGTTACTATTATTATAACAATACAACATATACTTTTAGTGTGAAATTTGTGAATGCATATCTGTAGATATTGAGGTCAAGGGGTTATTTCAATTTATGGGCATTATTGATGCTGTAATTGTAAAAGAGGTGCTTATAAATTTTCTATAAATGTGAACTTCCAATTCACTAGTCAGTATGTAAATAACCTCCAGTGAAGTATTCTTTGTCCAATATTGCTAAGAATTGCTTTATAATAAAAATCAAATCAACTTTCAATAGGATTTTTAATTGAGTTTCATTCATTAAATTATTTATATAAATAGGGGAGGTATAAATAATCAGGCACTGGTTACAGAAACAATGAAACCTCTGAATAAAGGTATATTATCACGAACCCACCAAAAGCATTATATTTTATAAAGTATTCAATGCCATAAATTACAAGAAGATTAAGTTATGAAGAAGCCAGAAATGTATCTTCTGAGAAGGTATAAAAAACTACAAAGTGAGATATTGCAGCATTTATTTTCAGGTGACTTTAATTTATTCTCTTTGCTTATCCATATGTTCAAGAATGAATATGGATTGTTTAATAAACAAAGGAAATGATTTATTGCATAATAAAAATTTATTTCAAGCAATGATTTTTGATCAGCTCAAAATTACTAATATCAAAATAACTAAAATATTGCATGTCAAGAAGCTGCATGATGTTCTAAAACCTTAAAAAATCCTTTAGCATTTGCTATGGCCTAAATTGCTTGTCCCCCAGATGCATGTGTTGAAGCGCTAACTCCCAATGTGAGGGTATTTGGAAATGGGGCCTTTGGGAGGCAATTAGGCTGGGATGAGATCATGAAGAAGAGGATGTCATGATGGAAACACTGTCCTTACAAGGAGTCAAGGAGTCGAGAGATCTCTCCATCAAGTAAGGACATAGAAGATAGCCAGCTGTCTCCAAGCGAGGAAGAGGGATCTCACCAGGAACCAAATCCGCCAGCACCTTGAACTTGTACTTCCTAGCCTCAAGAACTGTGAGAAATAAATGTCTGTTTTTTAAGCTATCTAGACTATGGTGTTTTGTTACAGCAGCCTGAGCTGACTAAGACAGCATTCCCATAGAAAAATCACAACATTTCTTTGAGAGTGAAAATATCCGTAGAAGGAACCCTTGTGCCAACAGTACTTTTTCAAATGTTCTGCAAGTATTTTTCTTTTGTAGAAATGATTTTCAGAGCATTTGAGTTATAAGACACACTCTCTTTCCTTTGCCAAGAAAGACGTCAATACTAATGGAGTGCATAAGCCAGTGAATTCGAGTAATTTTCCTATATGACTTTAGATCCTGAAAAGAGATCATATAAAATAACTGATGTAGGAGAGTATAAAACCATTCACAAACTTCTGTTGTAACACTTAGGGCAGTTATCTTGCAACATTGTTCCGGGATATGAGTTCCTTCCTCTATATGAAAAGAAACCACATTATGTTTCTTTTGAATGTAAACATAGTTGAGTAAAAAACAATGTGCATAAGAAATATGGATTTTGTGTTCTGTTTGGGATGAGTAAGTAGTAATATATTACATTGATGCCTAAGCAAGAGAAGGTCTTTGGAAGGCTACGATTTTATAGTAATTATTTGTCTATAAGAACATACTGGATTAAAGATAAATGCACTACATAAATGGCTCTTGAAAAGCTAATGGTCCATTAGGTCTTCTGCTATCACATCGTGAGATATTCAACTAACTTAATCCAAAATAACTTAAATTGTCCTTTTGAAAATATTATAGCTATTCATAGAGTTCTCTAGACTCCTTTCTGACACCTGCTCATGGCACATTAGATTAGATTAGGGAATCCAGTTGGACACTTTTGCATTTGAAATGTGTCATAACAAAACTCTATGGAGACTTTGAGAATAATTTAGGAATCAAATAGCTACATAAAACCTTTTGAAATAAACTTCACAGCTAAAAAATAAAACTGAAATTCACAACCTCCATTTCATTATCTAATAGAATAGATACACTTTTGTATTATGGAACTTATTATATATCCATTTGCATTGGAATGTAAAAAATACAAACTGATACTATTTATAGATAATAAAACCCCTTTTAGGAAAATTCAGGAGCATCAAATGAAAAATAATTATAGCACTTAAAGCAAGAGAGTTCATTCAGCTGGACAGATAAAGGTCAATTAAAAATTATGCCTTACCTACATATATCCTAGAGATTGCCAGTTTAAAAAAATAATAAGGCAAAATATTCACATTAATAAAAATAGCTACAATAAAACTACCAGGTGCCTTAAAATAATGTGACAGGAATTTCCAAGACGTTAAGTTGCATACACCAAAATATAAAAGAACATACAAGAAAATTTGAATAAGTGAGAGAGAGTTCGTCTCTTGGTTCAGAAGACAATATTGTGTAAATATCAATACTTAATATTTACTTGTAAATTCAGTCTAACCTAATGAAACTAACAACAATATTATTCAAAGAACTTGGCAAGCCAATTTTAAAATTCATTTGGAAAAGTAAATGTGTAAAAGAATAGCCCAGACAAAATTTGTTAACGAATTTTATTCTTTGCTTGTCGAAGTAGAAAGAATGGATATTTTAATTTATGGTGCAAACTATGCATTTCTTCATCCTGTTCATGAATCATTTATTTGAAAAAAGTTACATCTGGGGAAATATTTAAATGTATTCTAATTACTGTTCATATTATTTCATATTTTCAGTAACTATACATTGCATGTAAATGATACTGTCATTAATGGTAATAAACTATACAAATATATATATTATGTAGTTATTATATATATAACTGTCATATAACACACATTTGTATATATAAAGCATATATACGTAGAGAGTATATACATACACGCATATGCAAAATTATATTTCAGACATAGTTATTAAAATAAAATATTTACATGGAAATTAAGCTTTATGTATATCTGTGCCTAAATCATATTGAAATGAGATTGCTACATATAAATGATTAACTTTTTACATCAGCCTTCACATTTTAAAATGTGTGGAATTGTGCTTTCATTTTGATTACTTGAAATTGGCTTCAGAAAACTATGGTGAATCTCTGTGCAAATACTTTGTAGATTTTCTTTCATATAATTTAAACTAATATTCATTTATGGACATGGTTTCTGTATTTTCATTTTCTAGTTTATAAAATACAGTGACAATGTAGATTCTTTTAACAACAAGCTGGCTTTATATTTTGTTTCTGTCTTGAGGACAGATTTTAGCTGAAACAAGAGAATATCTTTTTTGTCTATCATGGTCCTGTTCAATTCTTGACTTTATTTCTATTCATTTATATTCTTACACTGGCATAAAGCAAATTACTTTGAAATATTTCTGTATCTCAAATGTCCTTTCAACATCAGAATATGGCAGCCTTTCTCCTTTTGACGTATACACAGAATTAGCACCTATCTTACACAAGATAATCACCTGAGTAATGTTAATGTTATTATTCCTGGTAAATATGAACTAGAAATTGGTATTGAACTAATTCTACCAAGAGTTAGAACAAGCCATGAGGTGACCCCACCATGAGTTCCTGTCTCTGACCCCTAATTACGCCCTTTGCTTGGGATATCTCACTATTCATCCCTGCCATTACCTGGCTGTCTTTAGACACACTTAGAGTTTTAACACTGTGTCAAAAACAACCTTTCCCCAGTAGCCTGCAGAAGGGGACACAAAGTTAGAATGTTCAAATTTGGGTAATAATACAACTGTGGGATACTTGACCCCAAAATTTCTTGAAACTTCAATGAAAAAGTTTCAAAAGGAAGTGGCAGAGCCTAGTACAGCCCCTCATGAATAAGACTGTTTATGTATAAGAAATAGCATCATTTAAAACAAAGTAATCCAAACTCCGGGAAAAAGTCAACATAATGGTAAAATTTATTTTCTGATCAATTGTTATAACTTTCAATGTATTAATTGCCCTTAAAACTACTGTTGCTTTCCTAGGAATTATATGATATCTTACATAATGAAAAACCAATTAACCCATTCAGTGGGCTTCTTTTCTGAACTCCTTTGGAATTAGTCAAATTAAGCAGTTAGACTGCGTGTTCTTTACTGCTACCTAGCTATGAGATAAAATAGAGGACACAATTAAATTTGAAATTCAGATAAACAATAAATCATTTCTTAGTATAATAATTACAAGTATGTGTCATTGCTGTTATAACCAATCATTAATATTTTCGATATACTTATACTAAAAAAAGTATCCCTTGTTTATGTGAAACTTAAATTTAATTGGATGTACTGTTTCCATCTAGCAACGCTGTTACTACTGCAGCTACTACTTCTACTACTACTACTGGCTAACATTTATTGCTGGCTTAACATGTTTCATATACTCTTTTAAGTATTTTATAAGGATTGTCTGTCAATCCTCACAAAAATCACATGTGGATGCATCATTATGTCCATTTTACCAAAGGGAAAACTAAAGCAAAGAGAAGTCAAATAATTTGACAACGGCCACGCACCAAGTAAGTGGTGTGGCTCGTTTCAAAACCAGTCATTTGAAATTCAGATCCCACATTATTATAATCTAAGATTTACTGCTAGTAATTATTTTTTCTAGTTCAAATTTAGAGCATAGAATGCGATCCTATATAAGATACTTCATTCGAATGTGATTTAATTCAGTATTATGAGATATATTCTGTGGGCCAAAGGATTTTAGCTGACAGCCAATATGGAGAAGAGAATTTGATAGAGGAATGAAAGAGGATTCAGTTGCCTGGGTGATTTATAACACAAAAAGAGAGTTGGCCTATTTCCATTAAGAGAGGAAAGCCCATTTTCCAAACCATTTTGATCACATATTTTTTTCTTGTGCAAATTTCTTACTCCCAACAACACATATATATCACCTCTGTTATAACCATCCAACAGTCTTTGAAAATAAGAACATTGCCTGTTTATTTATTTCAAGGTGGGAAAGTACTGATCTGACACACACATTTCAAAATAATTTTGCTGTACAATTTGTATAATTTTGCTGTGTAGTTTGCTCCATTTCCCAATCTCTTCCACATGTGGAACCTGACAAGGTTAATCTGCAAAATAAACCCTATTGAGTTTCCGAACCAAACCTGATGAATGTGAGCTCTAAATCAGGTCGCCTCTACCAGGAATTACTACAGATGCAGTGATCCATTGGCTCAAGTCATAACTCTTAAGTGGGTAATTAACACAAGCATGTTGAATGAAAGGGCATAATTATAGAAGTATATAAAGTTCTTTTGACTATTTCATGGAACATTATTTGGGTGCCTCCTAATGCTACCTCCAGGGCTCCTTACTCTGACTTCATTATTTTCTAAATCCTTTTTTCCTACCTGAATTTGCTATAGTGACAGCTGTTCCTTTTTTATCTGGTTTTGGCTTCTGCATCTGGATTCACTCCTGGTACATGGTCACACATCCCTGGTTTTCAGGAGGCTTAATTCCTGCTTTCTGGCATCAGCCCCTGCATTCATTCAGATCCCACAATATGTTCCCAGCAGTGCTTCATTCTCCATCATTTCAAATCAGCTTACATCTATTCAGACAACCCATTCCAGTCAATTACCCAGTTATACCCATAGAATGCACCCCTGGTTGGCCCCATGGATTATAGTACATGCAAATCCTCTTCTAGTCAAAATCCGTATTCAGAGTTCTGCTTCCAAACCCAGACTGGATCTTTGCCCTGAGAACAATCTGTATGGCTGACACCTTAACATTCTCTCTAATTTCTGACAGTTCTGTGGAAGATAGTATATTACAATGTCTCAGATCAGCAGACTGAACCATCTGAATTATTTCTACCATGTCCAATGCAAGGACTGAAGTTTCTTAGATATCAACATTGACCCAAATCAATTCTTAGATATCAAATTGACCCAAAACACCTTTGTACGTTGCACACTTGACCCTGACTATGTCTCTTAACTATCCCCCATTCCCACATACCTTAAAAGAAGACTGCAGTTAGATCATTCTATCTTCAGTAAAAATTTATATGCCAATTAATCTATCTTCTGTGACACTTAAGCTTTGTCACTTTTTTCCTTCAGCAACACTTCTATTTTGCTTTTTCCTTTTGATCTCTTTCATCTTTCTTTATCCTTTTTATTTTTCTTATATTTTTTAAGCTCTGAAGGAAGTATTTAAGTGGAAGAGCATCATCAAAACCAAAAAGTTTAGTCAAAACGTACTCGTTTATCTACTTTTTTATCTTTAAGAATAATGAAACCATTGTTCTTAAGTAAAATGGCATATTTTCTCATTCCAGTTTTGTGGAGTATTTTTGAGGGGCAGGGAGTTAATGGGGGCGGTTGTAGCTTTTGGAGTTTTGCTTTCAACTTCCGTGGTAATGTCTGTACTGGATTTAGACTAATCCGATAACTTTGCTTACTCATTTGCTCCATTTTTGTTGGATAGTCTTCAACGTATCCCATGCTTAAGACCAACTTGCTTATTAACTGCCTATGTTTATATTGACGGTTGCCATTTTAGTCCTTGAGTGTTTTAAATTATTTCCACTTTTGTCCAAATAAACATTCTCACTACCTCCAATCAAACACATTGCCAAGTTTGTCATATAGAATCCCCAGAAATAGCCATTTTCTAAACTATTGAAAATGACCTCTTCTTTGTATGGAGGTCCCAAATCACATAAACCAGATATTGCTGAAATCTGAGCGATATGTAATTTCATTCTGCTCCCTTTGCTGTGAAATATAGAACCATTGATGTCATGAAATCGAAGAAGGATAAAAATGAAGCTCTTTACTGATAGAAGCATGTGCAGTTTATATTAGATTAAGAGGGATGGAAACAGATCTGTAGCTTTTGAAGTACATGAAAAACTACAGTAGCACCAAAGATACTGGCAGGTCAGGGGTGTAAATGGAAATAACTACTTTAGGGACAGACTGTTCAAGACCCATATTGAGAACCTGTGTGCCGCATATTTCCAGAAAATCAATTTATTTTCAGTAACTTGGGAGTGCTATGGTTTATGAAATATAGTTATAGTTCAACTGTCAGCACAAAGCAAGATTTCAAAGTGAGTTCACCAGAGTTGTTTTGCTCCTTTAGGAGCAAAACACACCAAATATTTTACTTTGCTATGCACTTTTCAGTTTTCTACCTAAATTCATCCCACAAGATGTCTTAGTAGATGTGTTCATTGCTTACAAATTAAAATAATTTGAACTTGTATGTGAACTGGTTCATTTGATAGATATGAGTCATAAGTGAACTTGTCAAGCTGAATAAAATATTTATACAGACTATGATAAAAGCAAGTTTTTACCTGTCACTGACTAACAACATGAAGAATATGCCTATTGAACACATCCACCTGCAGCAAAACATTATAAGGTTCTATTTATCTATTGTTATCCCCTCAAAATAAACTGCAGTAAATTTACAAATATTCTGAAGTAGCTCCTTCAACACTTCATAGTGCATGGTGGGAACGGGAAACATCTGCCAAACCCTATTGGTTGTTGTATTGAAAAAAAAAATCCTGTTCCCAGAATTTTACACCGTATTGTATCTTATTGATGATTAAACAAATGTCAGGGTGTTATCAAACTGAACTGCTATTTACTATTTAATCATTTTTCAATTTGGGAAAATATATTATTTTATAAAATACCTTGAATAAATGTAGAGTGTTATAACTTATTATATCTATTTTAAGTAGAATCCCTTTCTATTAATAATAGAATCAGGATTTATATTTCACCTGCTGGCCTCTTAGAGTTTTCTTCCTCTCTTCCAACAGTACTAACCAAAAGATCTTTCATCGACATCTCAAGATCTAAAGACTTTCATTTTCTCTGAGGACCAATGCATGACATATTTATTTAGCTAAACTTTTGGACCTATGAGGAAATCAAAACATGAATTAGCATATAGGAATGGTGGTACAGAAGTACATGAACTTTCTGTGACTCATGGGGTTCAAATTTTATTAATATACTTTTCCTGCGTATCTGTTCTGCTGCAGGAATTCCTTTATTCTGTAATAAATAAAAAGCAGATATTACCTGAAAGTGAAGGTATGCAAAATCTTTGCAGAGTTAATAAATGCCTATGATCTTGTATTCAAAAGCCTTAACCTTCGCCTAAACCTGGTCTTGGCCAGAAATTCAGCATTGTGTGTTTCACGCATATAATTTTCATAAAATGTAAATGCTGCTATTTGGGCCTTACCTGGAACATGGAATTTGACAATAGATTTAATTAAAAAAAAAAAAGAGAGAGAGAGAGAGAGTAACAGGGCACCGGTATCTGGAGTTTTGATGAAGAGAAGGGAGAGATCAAAGTTGAAAGAAAAAGCTTTGGGTAGAAGAGAGAAGTTTTGAATACATCATGGATTTTGTCTGTCTCCAGCAATGGTTGTCTAAGAAGTCATCTGGAAAGTGTTTCACCCAGCATTGGATATAGGACCTAAGTGGGAATCACGCATACTTAGAGGATGTGTTAAACAGAATATCAAACCAAATACAATGTGCATATAACTTTTTTAAAAGACAGAAAACTTGGCAAATCGCAAATGACTTTCTTTGGTGGCACCAATAATATCTAAAGACCCATTTCAAAGTCAGCTGATGAACAATATATGTTATAGCGGCTGACACTTCCTTCCCTAGTGTCCCAGCAATGGTATAGGGAGCTCTTCACAGAGTGCCTGGTAGAAAGCAGCCACTCGATTGATTGTAGCTATGTAAAAATAGTGAGTACTAATAGCCAAAAATGAGAGATCCACTGTATTATTCAGGACACTACATCCTGTTTTCTGAAATTGTACTATTTATAAATGTAAGAGTTGCCTTAATTTCTTCACTTACACAAAGTGAATTTTCTAAAACAAGACTCTTGAGTCAAAGGGGAGATGTGTCAACAGCAATGGTCAATATAACTGATAGTCACATATTACCACACTTTTTCTTTTTGTGTTCATCCTACAGGTTAAAAAATTCTATTTTAGTATGTTTCACTTTAGCTTTTTTGACCATAAGTGAACTATAATATATTTAAATATATTTATTGACCCTCTGTACTTCCTTTTCTGTAAGTTGACTATTCAATATGGCTAAGGAGAAAGTCTATCACCCAGATGTCTATATTAGCAGCCAGCATCAGAACTCCCACTGCCAATTCATGGAGCACAGTTGGTGGAAGAACTAACACTCTAGTTGATGAAGGACAGCAGATCATGGGTCAAAGGAAATGGCTTGTTGAGGGATAACAACAGACATTATAGGCACAAACTTCTGATTAGAATATCCATGGTAGAATAATCAGAAGCATGTTCTTCACGTATTTTGAATAATAATGCCCATTTTGGCTTATATAACATTTGAGTGATATTCCAGCTACCTGTAAGCCACATACCCTGCCAATTCATGCCTTTTCTGAAAATTAGGGTGTTGTTAATATTTTTACGCCATTTTTTTTATTAGGGTATGATTTACATCTACTGAAATGCATAGATTTAAGGGAATATTTCTATTGTCCCCGAAAGTTCTTTCATGTCCTCTTCTCCTCACTTCCCACTCCCAGAGGAAACCACTCCTCTATCACCATAGATTAATTTTGCCCATTTTTAAACTTCATATAAATTAAATATATAATGAGTATAATACTTTAATTATTTGTATCTATATTCTTTCACTCAATAGAATATTTTTGAATGTACCATAGTTTATTTTATGACTATTCTATTGAATAAATATTCAACAACCTATTTCTTCCAATTGATGGATATTGAGGATATTATAGTTTTCAGTTAATATTAAGAAAGTTGATAGAAACATTTTTGTACAAGTTTCTAGACTTTCTTTTCTTCTCTGCTGGTACATACACATGTATCTATATCTATATCTGTATCTATCTATCTATCTACCTATCTAACCTCTATGCCAATACCACACCATCTAATTTTAGGTCTTTTAGGTACTTTGTATTCATATACATTTTAGAAGCAGCTTGACTACGCACATAAAAAGATTAGAAAAAACTTTTGGAATGTTGTTCACAATTATATTGACTGTAGAGATTAATCAATCTCAAGAAAATTGACATCTTTAAAAAAATTGAAGTTTTCTATCTGTGTTTTAGGTGTTCTTTAATTTCTCTCAGCAATATTTTGTAGATTTCATATAGTAGAACTCATTTCTAAACACTTGAGAGAGAACATTTTCATTGCACCTAAAATCCACTAATACATAATCAAAAGAAGTTAAACATTTTATTTATCAATAAAAGAAAAGGAAGAATTGTTAGTTTATGAAAATAGTTTCAAGTTCTATATATTTTTGAATAATTGAAAAATGAACAAAACCTTTTAATTATTCATTTTGTGAAAAGTTCTCTTACCAAGGCTAACAAGCTAGATTTGAAGTTATCATTATGTCATATTGATAATGAAATTGATGTAATTGTTTCAAATAATTCATTAGGATGAATTAAAACTTGAGCTGGGAAAAAATGTAAATGAAATTACTCATTTACAAAAGAAAAGATTCTTAGTTTAAGGATGCTAACTTTATTTCCATTCTCCATAAGTCATATTGTTAACTTGGCAAAATATTGAGAATTTTTTAATAATGCCATTGAGTTTAGAACAAGATTAAATGGATGGATACTCTTTTTTTTCCTTTTTCTATGTGAAGAGTAGAGGAAATAACTGTTTCAGATAAACAGTGTAAAGAGGGGATGAAGGCAATCACTGCTGACTTTCTTTCTTGCATAACAAGGTTTCGGGCATCTACAATAAATTCATGGAATTCACCAATGCTTGACCCCATTCCTGCTTTGGAGATGAGTAGCATTTCTCATAGCAGTGTGTAGTAAATTTACAGGTTACTTAACAAAATCAGTCACGTAGCAGAGTATTGTTATTCTAGTTCAGACTAAGCAAAGTTTTAATTAATTCTCCCACTCCCCCTCTACTTTCTCATATTCTAGCTTAGAGGGAATCTATAAAGTCTAACCCAAGTTGAGAAGAGAGTTGGGAAAAATCACTAAAGCTGTGTCAGATCAAACAGAATACATGGACAAACTGGCCCACATTAACATTAAGTAAAGTGAAATTAACAAATTTCAAAGGATGGCTTCTGGGACCTTGAGAAAGACAATCCTGGGTTGTAAAACTGGTAAGAGACTTTTAAAATGATTTACATCTCAAAGGGGAAAAGAAGGAATTTACAGTTGCAAGTTTTCTAAAGTAAACATTCAAAGAGGAATTAGAAGCTTCAGTCAGAAAGAAGCCTGTCTAAAGTTTAGTAAAGCAGAGGGGAATGTTAAGACCATTTTTGTTAGAGGCATGCAAGAATGCAGAGCACCATTACAAGCACTCAACGGATTCCAGAAATAGAAGAATTCATATCCAAGGAAATGGAGAGCACTATAGGGTCACTAGAAAGGACTTCAAAATAAGCACATTTGAAATGCACAAGGAAATTTGGGAGAGGGTAATATCCATGGGAAAATAAAAGGGGTATAAATGAAAAAAGATAGCAGATGTATTGAAAATGAAAACATACCTAACATCTATAGTCAAAATAGTGAATTGGGCATTACTGAGAAAAACAGTTTAATTTAAAAGCTAGCTCTGAGGAAGTATCCCAGAATTTCATAGGGATTAATAAAGAGATGCAAAATGTGAAAAAAGAATTTAGAAATATCAACAATTAATAATAAAGTGTCAAGCTATATAGAACAGCAATATCTGAAAGTAAGAAGATTTCTGAGAAAATAATTATAGAGTTATCATTCAAAACAGAGGAAAGATATGAGTCTATAAATTGAACCCAATTGATAGAACATGTAGCAGGAGGAAAATTCACACCTAAAAATGTGACACAACAGCAAAATATGACATCTAAAGAGAATCTTCTGAAGCTAGTACAGAAAATCTAAAAACTTGCAATAAGATGACAGTTACAATTATATCAATAACATTTTCTTGATAGAGGCAATAACAAACAGAGGATAATGGAATAAAACAATTGACGTGCTAAAAGAAGGGTTCAGCTAAGATGTCATTTAACAATCTGGCATATACTATGTTTGCCTTATAGAGAGTATTATCTATTTAGTTTTTCCAGCTTTATTGAGATGTAATCGACACATAACACTGTGTAAGTGTGAGGTGTACAGCATGATGATTTGATGTATGTATATTTCGTGAAATGGTTACCCCAATAAACTTAGATAACACCTCTGTCAACTCATATAATTACCATGCTCTGTGTGTGTGTGTGTGTGTGTGTGTGTGTGTGTGTGTGTGGGGTGAGAACATTTGAGATCTACTCTGTTAGCAACTTTCAATATGTAATAGAATATTGTTAACTATAGTCAGCATGCTCTACATTAATCCTCACAACTTATTCATTTTATAACTGGAAGTTTGCATTCTTTGATCAATATCTCCCCATTTCCCCCACATCCAGCTACTGGAAACCATCATTCTACTCTCTGTTTCTATGAGTTCAGCTTTTTTTAGATTCTACATATAAGTGAGATCATATAGTATTTGTCTATCTGTGTCTAACTTATATCACTTAGAACAATGCCCTTAAAGCCCATCTGTGTGGGCCCAAAGGCACTTCTTTCTCATGATGGAATAATATTCTATTATATAGAGATATACCACTCCTTCTTTATCCGTTAATCTGTGGACAAGACACTCAAGTTGCTGCTATATCTTGGCTATTGTGAATAATGCTGCAATGAACATGGGAGCGCAGACATCACTTCAAGATCCTGATTTCATATCCTCCATATATAAACCCAGATGTGAGATTACTAGATCATATGGTAGTATGGCCATACTGCTTTCCATACTGACTGTACCAATTTACATTCCCAAAAACAGTGTATAAGCTTTTCCTTTTCTCCACATCCTTGCCAACATTTGTTATCTCTTGTCTTTTTTATAATAGCTGTTCAAACAGGTGTGAGGTGATGTCTCATTGTGGTTTTGATTTGCATTTCCTTGATGATTAGTGATGCTGAACACCAAGGTCAAGGAGCTTAAACCTTGTTTTCTTCTAGGAGTTTTATGGTCTTAGGTCTTACGTTTAAGTTTTTAATCTGTTTTGTGTTAATTTTTGTGTATGATGTAAGACAAGGGTCCAATTTCATTCTTTTGCATGTGGCTGGCCAATCTTCTGAACACTGTTTATTAAAGAGATTGTTAGCCTTGGTAGCTTTGGTAAGAGAACTTTTCACAAAGTGAATAATTAAAAGGTTTTGTTCATTTTTCAATTATTCAAAAATATATAGAACTTGAAACTATTTTCATAAACTAACAATTCTTCCTTTTCTTTTATTGATAAATAAAATGTTTAATATAATGATAAATAAAATTTTCCCATTGTGCATTCTTGTCACCCTTGTCAAAAATTAGTTGACGATATATGCATGGGCTTATTCTTGGGTTCTCTACTGTGTTCTATTGGTCTATATGTGTGTTTTTAATGCCTGTACCATACTGTTCTGATTACTGTTGGTCTGGGATATTGTTTGAAATCAGAAGGTATGATGCTTTCATTAGCATTTTATAGTTGTCAGTGTACAGATTTTTCATCTCCTTGGTTATGTTTGCTCCTCAGCGTTTTATTGTTTTTGAAGGTATTGTAAATGTGACTGTTTTTAAATTTGTTTTTCAGATATTTTATTGTTAGTGTGTAGAAAAGCAATTGATTTCTGTATGTTGATTTTGATATCTATTTCTACTATGTAACAATCTCCTCTGAGTAGTCCTATCCTTCCAGGTAAGTTGGGATGTCAATCCCTTAACTCCAGGAGATGAATATTGAATCACCTAAGGGAATAGTATCAAAAGCACTTCCTTTATCAAGTGATTGTAGTAAGTATAAGCCAGAATATGACATATTCTGGGACATATGTCACAAAGAGATGTTTTCCATGAGTGTTCCAGGAATATTTTCTTACTCATAAAAAGGGTAGTCTCAATTTCTGTTTCAGTTCTGGATGTTATTGTTGTAAGGATACGGTCTTTGAAGCTGCTATAGTTATTTCTTTACAGTGAGTGAAGGCAAAATACCAGACTTGGCCTCATGGAACTGTGGACGGCATGGAAGAAAGATGGAACAGCCCTGGGTTTTTGTTGACAGCACTTACTTACTGAATTAAGTAATCTTGGAAGTGTCTTTCCCACAGCCTTCTTATAACTTGAGATTATAAATGTTCAAGTCATCTCTAGTTGGGTTTTCTGTTGTATGGGTAGGGGAGGAAGGCATTTTCTCTACCCACTGGATCCTTCTGGCTGGGCTACAAATTAAATTGACATGAGACAGAATAACAGGAGAAAATTAAAGAAAACTTTATAACATATATACTTGGGAGAGACCCAGGAAAACTAAGTCACCAAAATGGTGGAAGCTATTGCCTTAAATACCATCTCAGCTAAAGGCAAAGGAGAATGTTGGGGTTGGGGGAAGTGAGTTATGGGAGGTCACCAGAAAAGCACAGTAAGCAAGAGTAAGATTATAACGCAGATTTAAGTCTTTGCCTTCCTCATTGCCAGAGTTTCTAGAGATAAGGTCATCTTCCCTTCTTCCTGGTGCAGAGAGGGAGACATCTTTACAGATGGAGATTTCCCTTACAGATGTAAATGTCTCTTTACAAAGGGTTAAATCCTACTTTTCAGAGTTTCTCTCCTGTCTGCAGTTTTTAAAAGTAACCAGCCCAAAATAATCCTCAAGCCAAAGAGACATATTTTGGGATGGCCAATTCCAATCCCCCACATATGCTACCTAAAAAGGCCTAAATAATACAAAGAAGTGGAATCAGAATTCAAGTTCTTATAGACCACACTCCACAGGGATTACGAAGGTTCTTCCTTCAATAAGAAAAAGATGAAAAGTTAAGAAGTCAGTGGAAGCATTTGTCAAAGGTGTTGACGAAAATAACCCGTCTATGAATGAAAATTTGGGTGAGTTTATCCTGAGCTAAAATGTAAGGACCATGGCCCAGGGCCTTCTTTCCCCAAGGAAGGAAGAATACCAAACAAGTGGGGTATACAGAGTGATTATATATCCTCAAAGAGGATGTTTCACATATGATTGAAATGTCCCTTTTACAATAGTCACGAGACTGTTTTGTTGGCACAACTATTGATGGACACAGCAGGTAGTAGGTCTGCTGTCTCCATGGACATAGTAGTGTGGCAGGTCTGTTGTACTCAGCTGGGTGCTCACAGGTGAGCACAGCAATCAGTTCCTAGCCTAGGAGAGCTGCTTATCCTTAAGGAAATACCAATGTGGGGGAAGTTGTGCCTTTATCTTAAGGACATTTGCTCTTGCCATAGTAAATATTTAAAGTAGATATACAATACATGCTCAATGGTCATGCCAGGCCCTTTTGGAAAAAAAACAAAATCAGGCCAAATTTGGTTTATACCAAATGGCTTCCTCAAATACTCCAGTATATCCTATTTTTGCCATTTCTATTTGTCAAAATCAAGCTGAAGCAAATGCAAGAAAAATACATGTAAAAATGCATACCTGATGACAACCATAATTATTTCTGGTTGACTGGATTTGGGTAATTTTAAATTTGGGTTTCTGACAATCCTCTGTTTGCATTTTATAAAGTAAATATATGGCTTCTTTAACGTCAAAACCTTATAGTTTTTAAAAAGTAATAAAAAGCATTAATTGATCTATTATTAAGGCGCATTATAAAAGTTAATGATGGGAAATATGTTCAATTACAATGGAAACTCACAGGTTGTATAAATTTCTGTGTACACTTTGCTCTCAGTATGTACCCCAGCCCCAAAGCATCGTCTTTGATTATCTTTATCTTATATTTTGAAAACTTCTTTAAAATTTGTCTGCCTTTTCCAAATCTTTTATGATGATGCCAATTTATGATTTCTATTTCTTAAGATGAAGAATCACTCACAGAATGCAAACATTTACTCAGCAAATATGTCTCAGCAACTCTCAATAACGTTTTGAAAACAACACTGCATTTTCCAAATTAAAGATAAAAATACCCTTGTAATAGGTGCTGCCAATGCTCCCACCAAAGGAATAGTTTTCTTCCCAATTTTATCGTCGTTTCTTTGGCAGCCTTCTGTTTGGTTATATTTTTAAACATATCTTTCAAAATACCATTCCTAACAAGCATATATAAATTTAGCTTTCATTTAATTAACCTTTCTTCAGTAAGAATTGTTATTTAAAGTTCTTCATTTCTATCTCTTCTGCAATCTCGTTGTATGAAATAGAGAAGCTTTCTGGAAGTTTTCTTTTGAATATACAGAGATGAATTTTAGCTTGTATAGAAGTTGAAAAGTTAGATGATGTCAATTATAGTCAAGGTCATACCAAAAATATATTTCAATAGAGGAGCTGGGCCTTGCTGGTGAGAAGTACACAGGTTTGATACAGAAAAGAACCACATAAGAACAGCCCTTCTGTGGGCCCATCACCGATTGAAAACAACATGTTCCTGTCCGTGGATGAGCCCACACAGACTATGCAAATGCAGACAGCGGGGCAAGACACCGTAATCAGATGCAGTAGGTGGAAACAAATATGCTTGAAAAGTGAGAATTTATTTAAAACGACAGACAGCTCCAGAAGTTACATTTTTTAGAAAAGTGCATATTTTAAAAAATCACTTCAAGACAAACCAATTACCATATGCTGTGAGATTTGAATTCATCCTAAAATGAAAATGTGTTAAAAACTGTCAATTACTTTTTTTACTGGTAATGCTTTCAAGCATTTCCTTTCAGATTCTATCAATTAAGTGTTCCTTTTTTTTTAATTTTGTGAAGCAAAATAACTTACAGCAGTCAAATAACACAGGCAGCACAGGATAGAGAAATTCAACACAACTTTCACAGACACACACACACGCAATGTCCAAGGTTCTAGTGCTGACAATAAATGCTTTTAAAGTGGAAAGGTCATTTAAAAAACTCAACCCACATCAATTTATTTTTAATAACAGTGTAACATGAGATGATGTATTAGTTTCTCATTGTTGCTGTAACAAGTTACCATAAACTTAATGGCTTAAAGCAACACAAGTTTATTGTAAGACAAGCTCCATAGGTTAGAAGTCCAAGATGGATCTTATGAGGCTAAAAATCAAGTTGTCAGCAGGGCTGCGTTCAATCTGGAGGCTCTTGGGGAAAATTTCTTTTTCTTGCCTTTTTCAGAGGCTGGTGTCTTCTGTGGCTTGTGACCCCACATAGCTCTGAAGTCTGCTTCCATCTTGAAGTCATCACACCCCTTCTTGACCCTGATTCTCCTGCTCCTTCTTATAATGACCTTTATAATTAGGCTGGGTCTCCAGCTAAACCGGGATAATCTCATCTCCTTTTTAATTAAAGCACATCCACGATGTCCCTTTTGCTATGTAAGATAATGGTTTCACAGGTTCCAGTGATAACGAATAAGAACATCAAAGGCTGCGGCATTATTCTGTCTACCACAGATGATCTCTGTGACACGACACGAAATGTTCTGAGTTCCCTCCCTCTTTTTGATCCTAGAATCTGTCTTTTCTCAGCTAAAATATTTCATCATTTCACGAATTCTAGACTTCACATTTATAGAATAATACAGGGAATTATTTAAAAACTCTTTTACAAAAATTATAATGCTGAGGATTGCAACTGAGTAACATCTTTGGCAATGTTTAGATATTTTGAGGCTGTACACAGAATTTGCATATTAAAAGGAACTTTTTCAATAGAAAGTGTGTGAGATCCTGAAAAACGTTGCTGATAAAATAACCTCTCCCTACCTTTAAAAAATTGTTTATCTAGGAAAGAGTTAGATAACAATAATGGTGAGCAATTCAGTTTTTCTTACACGTACATATTGATTTTATCTGTTTTATTTTTTTCCTTTATGGAAATTTATGCTCTTCATACAAACCAAAATTATTAGAAAAAATTGTAGTAGCCATCTAAAGACAACAAATCCTAATATTGCTTCTCAAGTCTCATGTGCATGTAGATTTGTTTTCTTTTCTATATACATATTTTTCACTAATATGTCAAACAACACTTTATATGTTTAATTTTTAACGTGATTTTTTGCATATTTTTAAAGAGAATACTTTTCATAATATTATGCATTTAAAAGTTACTTTAGTCATGTTCAGTTAACTTACATTTTATTATTCATTTAGATTGATTGTTTTTCATTGTTATATATGCAACAAACATAATTGTGCACTTTTTTCCTGAGAACAATTTTATGAATGTGAAATTGGAAGCATTTCTAAAAGCTGTTTTTAGACCACAGGTAATTAAATTTTGCTGATGGAGGAACATGAGCCTGTATTTTAATCCACCTGAGCATATTACAGACAAATTTTGGAGAATTAAATAACATAAGAAAAGCTGTGTTAATGAAGGCTCTTAATATGATATAGAGGCATATGTTTTAGATATTTTTCCAGTCTCATTTTTTTCTAAAGTGTTTAAAAATGTATTTGAAATCTTTGATCATATATCAAAAGAAATATGAGGCATATAAGATATATCCAAAAAGAAAATAGAAATTAAATTTATTGATGTCTTCTTTTTTTAATTATTGAGGGTTAATGCTCACTAATTTGGCTACATACTTTAACTTTTCTTTTCCCCTGAGGAAGATTCACCCTCAGCTAACATCTGTGTCAATCTTCCTCTATTCTTTTGTACGTGGGTCACCACCATAGCATGGCTGCCGACAAGTGGTGCAGGTCCCCACCCAGGAACTGAACCCAGACGGCTGAAGCAGAGTGCACTGAACTTAACCCCTAGGCCACAGGGCCAGTTCCTGGTTATACACTTTCAATTAGGATTTTCTTTGATTAAAAAATAGAAGTTTCAAGAACATTTCTCAGTATTCTATTGATAACTTTTCATCTGCTGTATATTTAAATAGGAATAAGAAAGTTTCACGTAAATGGCAATTACTCATATTTCAAAGATTGTTATCCTAAAAAACTTTTTCAAAGACATCTATTATGAAAAGGAGAATGAGAAATAGCAGAAATATTATTGTCATTGGGGGCGAAGAACTGAAAGAAAAGCTCTTGATGTTCATTTTTTTCAAAAAGTCATCAATATTTGGTTTCCAAGTAAGAATAATTTCTATTGTAGAAAATAGGAAGTTTTTTTTTTAATCACTGTTGTATTAAGCTAGACTTTACATAACTCTGTTCCAAAGTCTACTGGAATAAACATCTGATATGCTACTTTAGTCCAAACCATAAAAACGTGGAGTTATTTGGAGACAATTTCACTCAGCAACACAATGCACAGGGGATCAAGAAGGGACACAAAATGATGCAGGGACATTTCAGCTTTTGCACATTATTAATACTGACATCAATACTGAGACTTTACTCTCAGACAAGGTCGGGAACATTGAGTTATAGTGCTTGAGGTAAAACACGGACTTGAGTATGTTGCTTATTTAAATGGCTATGGATCTCTAATATATGTTTAATGTATGTTATGCTTTATTTTTAAAGAACAGAGTAAATTTAATTCTGAGTTGATAGTTCCCACTGAAAGGCTTAAATAAAGATAGATAGCACAACAGCAAACACATACATGCAAACACACACGATAATAAACCACCAAAGCATCAGCATGAACACCAGAACTCATCCCAGCAAATATCACATCAAAATAAAGATAAGGTGCAAAACACACATGGTTCTCTGAGCAACACAAGTGCCCATCCAGAGAACCACTCATGAACTCAAAGTGAGTCAAATGATCCTTCCTCACAAACCAGATTCATTTGGACCAGGATTGGAAACTTCCCTGGAAGACAGTTAAAAAGACTGGCTAGCCAAATTGCCATAAGAGAAATAGGATTCCTTGGAGTCTCTTGGATATTTAAATTGAAAAATATTTGGGGCTGGCCAGGTGGTGCAGCGGTTAAGTTCGCATGTTTCACTTCTCAGCGGCCAGGGTTCCCCAGTTCAGATCCCCGGTGCGGACATGGCACCACTTGGCACGCCATGCTGTGGTAGGCGTTCCACATATAAAGTAGAGGAAGATGGCTTCCTCAGCAAAAAGAGGAGGACTGGCAGTAGTTAGCTCAGGGCTAATCTTCAAAAAAAAAATAAGAATAAAACTAATAAATAAATAAATAAATAAATAAATAAATAAAAATATTTAAAGCCTTCTATCAATATTATGAAAATCCTATTTCGCATTTCAAATTAACGCAATTCCTACTTCTCTGTGTCCTAATTGTACAAATTTTCCTGCTCTCACTTATAGGGACAAATATTAGGTAAAACAGGATAACATAAGTTATAAAGAGACTCTAATTTGATAAATCAGAAACTGGTTGTTGATAAGCTGAATATTTTATACAAAACTTTAGTGACTCAATGGAATAAAGATTGAAATTGCAAATAAGAAAATATTAGAAAAAAATAAAGATGTCTGTTTTACAACTTAATACATGGTGAAACACTGGATGGACCTTTAAAAATATCAGCATTGAATCAAAGTCATGGTGATTCCAGTTTATTGATAAGAGCATGAAATGAATAGAAAGACAAGCAATAAGGTGTGTAAACTATCTTCTCTTTCTATTACAGAATAATTTTAGGGTGCAAAAAACCAGTGTCATTGTATCTTAAAAGGTCTGATGAGAAGGTATGGGCAATGTTTCTGGTCAGAGGTATTATTTTTTACTCATCTTCTCCATCAAAATGTGTATTTTGAGGGCCAGGCCAGTGGTATAGTGGTTAAGTTCATGTGCTCTGCTTCAGCAGCCCAGAGTTCACGGGTTTGATCCTGGGTGTGGATCTACACACCACTCATCAAGCCATGTTGTGGCAGCATCCCACATACAGAATAGAGGAACATTGGCACAGATGGTAGCTCAGGGACAATCTTCCACACTGAAAAAAAATGTATTTTGGAACATGGCCATCACTCTATTGAAATATTTATTTTTGTGTAGTACTTTAATGGTGTTCATAAAACTACCAGGATTTTTTAAATTCCAATTATGAATTTTATCAGAATAATGAATATTTATGACACTTCTCAACTTCTGCTTAGTAAGAGTATTTCCCTGACAGTAAGAAAGATCAACTGTCATTATTCATATTGAAAACCTAATTTTTTTCTCTGTGTGATGGATAAATGCTCTGAAATTGGGTATCCTATGCACTGCTAGATTTGATATTACTCTCTAGGTAGTCAAGGGAAGAGCAACTTAATGCACATTTCATCTAAAAAAATACTTCATTTAAAATGGTTCAATAACTATATTGTGATATTCTTGTAATTGTATGCATGCTTCTTTAATTAGGAGCAACTGTGTAGAATAGAAAATTAATATTGAAAAACATGTATAGGCCAATATGATAAAATACACTTCATCAGTTAAGTAATATTTATAGCTAACTTCACTTGATTGAACCATTAAGTAAATTAAATTTTAATTTTGAAGAAAATATCATTAGCCACAAGTTTAAAAGATGGCACATAATTTTTCAATTCAAGAAAAGTATAATGAGCTAGTTTCTGAGTTCCTTCTAAGTATGTATGTTAGGCATTTTTTAATGCATGATGGAGATTTCAAGTGATCTGAACAATGCAGAGTAGATTAGTGTTATAGCAAAAACACATCACAAATCATAGAATTAAAGGTGCCCTGGGAGCTCCTCCTGTACATGTCCTTAATCCAGCTGCGGTCCTAAAGCAAATTCATTGTATTTTGACATCCAGAGAAAGAAGTTTCACAAAACGTAGTTTTTCTCAGTATAATACCTTTACGTTCATGGAACTCCGTTCCTGTCTTTTGCATTTGAACATTTTTAACATCTAGCTATACTGATATTGGAGTTATATGGGCTATGAAAATTCTTGTTCCATATATCCTGTAGATGTATTTTTAAAAGTCAGATATAAATGTGCTACATAGAACCTCTGTGCTGGATATTTTATCGAAGTATAATATAAAATGTGTTATCTGAAATCATCAACCTTAAGTCCAGTCTTGCCTACATTTGGCTAAGATGCCGTAGAAGATGCTGCTGGTTGACAGGTCAATAATCAGCTCCCATTCTTCATTATTAACAAGCAAATGATATAAATTGGTGAAATGTATGTGTGATCAAAGGGAGTAATTTGTGATTGGTCCAAGTCAATTATGAAACTTTTTTATTCCTCTGTGCCAATGTCTGGTCTAGCTATGAGTACATGATTTTTTTTTTTTTTTAATTAGAAGTGAAAGGGGATTTCTAAAGCCTTAGAAAGAAGGTTAATTTCTCAATGATAATAAAGAAGGGAGAAAAAATCTGCATCCAAGAACAGCGACCACAGAACCTTGACTACTGACTAGTCCTTAAGGAATAAGAAACCCCCAAACTGCTGACTGTTTCGTAGGCCCACAGGAAATGTTCTCAGGACTTAAGCTAATCTTAGTCGTGGTTTCTGCTTTTGTAGCCAAACACGTTCCTTTATCGTACAACTTTCATTTGTTTATTTGTTTGTTTGTCGTGATCTTTTATCTCTCCTGTAATACAATGAGCTTAATTTTGAAGTGCATATATCTGAGAAGGAATGATCTTATTTACATTTCCTTCCATCATTCCTAATCAATGTACGTGTTTTGCGAAAAGAGGAGGATAACAATATAGAAAGAAAGTAAAGTAGTACTCACGTTAGTAGTTTATTATGTACCTTTCATCCCATTTCTTAACGTACACATGTACTTACATACTTAACATACTTACATACAACTTTACATACTTACATGCCAGAAATAGGTGTTTTTCAATGATAAAGATATATATAGTTGTATGCTGAGACATGTAGTTTTGTTATCTAATTTTTTATATAATTTTACTTTTTAGAGCAGTTTTAAGTTCACAGCAAAATTGAGCAGAGGGTACAGGAAATTCTCATTTGCTCCCTGGCCCACACATGCATAGCCTCCCCCCACCAACATTGACATTCCACACCACAGTGATACATTTGTTACAATTGATGAACCTATATCGATGGTCACACTACATCATCGTCACCCAAAGTCTGTAGTTTACCATTTTTTTTTTTTTTCGAGGAAGAATAGCCCTGAGCTAACATCTGCTGCCAATCCTCCTCTTTTTACTGAGGAAGGCTGACCCTGAGCTAACATCCTTGCCCATCTTCCTCTATTTTATATGTGGGACACCTACCACAGCATAGCTTGCCAAGCAGTGCCATGTCCGCACCCCGGATCCGAAACTGTGATCCCCGGGCCTCGGAAGCAGAATGTGCGCACTTAACCACTGTGCCACCAGCTGGCCCCTATAGTTTACGTTAAGATTCATTCTAATATGTTCTACATTCCATGGATTTTTAAAAATGGATAATGAAAGGTATCTACCACTATATTATCATTCAGAATAGTTTCACTGTCCGAAAAGTCCTCTGTCCTCCTCTGTCTATTCATCCCTCCCTCCTCCAAACCACTGGCAACCATTGATTTCTCATTGTCTCCACAGTTTTTCGCTCCCCAGAGTGTCATATGGTGGGAATTATTCAGTATGTGACCTTTTCAGATTTGCTTCTTTAACTCAGTAATATACATTTAAGCTTCCTATATGCACTTTCATGACTTGATAACTTATTTCTTTTTAGTGTTGAATAATATTTCATGGTCCAGATGTACCACAGTTGGTTTATTCACTCACCAACTGAAGGACATCTTGCTCTCTTCCAAACTTTGGCAATTATGAACAAAGTTGTTATAAACATCCTTGTGTAGATTTTTGCATGGACATAAGTTTTCAATTCATTTGGGTAAATAGCAGGGTGTGTGATTGCTGGATCACATGGTGAGAGTAAACTTGATTTCGTAAGAAACTTGCAAACTGTCTTTGAAGTGGCTGTAGCAGTTTGCATTTCTACCAGCAATGAATGAGAGTTCGTGTTGTTTCCCATCTTTGTCAGCATTTGGTGTTGTCAGAGTTCTGAATTTTGGCCTTTCTAATAGGGCTAGTGGTATCTCGTTGTTGTTTTAATTTGCAATTCCCTAATACTGTATGATACAGAACTTCTTGTTATAAGCTTATTTTCCATCTGTGTGTCTTCTTTGGTGAATTGTCTGTTCAGGTCTTTTGCCCATTTTTAATTGAGTGGTTCATTTTCTTATTGTTCGGTTTTAAGAGTTCTCTGTACATTTTGGATAACTGTCTTTATCAGGAAATGTCTTTTGCAAATATTTTCTTCCAGTCTTTGGCTTGTCTTCTCATTCTCTTGACACTGTCTTCTGAAGAATAGAAGTTTGCAATTTCAATGAAGTCCAGATATAGAATCTTTTTCACATGGACTATGCTCTTGGTGTTGTATCTAATTGAAAAGATTATCTTTTCTCCATTGTATTGCCTTTTAGCTTCTTTGTCAAAAATTAGTTGACTATGTTTACGTGAGCCTTTCTGGGCTCCATTAACCTACTTTCTAAATTAATTTTTATGATTTGCCTAATATTTCTAAAATTGTGAGATTTTTTCTTTCTTATTTTCATCTTATAAATTATAGTATCACAATGTGTTTTTATTGCATCTATGATTAAAATTAAATTGTATAGTACAAATTCCAAACATTCATTTTATATTTTTGTTTTTTAAACTTATACAAAATGCATAGTTTTCTCACTTATTTTTATTGCTAAACCATATGTACCTATATGTAGTTAAAAATACCATTGATATCACTTTTTCTTGGTAAGAATAAGTCACAATTAATTTATTGGTTATATATTAACTCTATTCCAAATGTATCAGTTGGGACAAAATTCTAAAGAAAATTAGATGTATGGAGAAGTTTATGAAAAATTGTCCATATGCTCATTTTTCCTGAAAAACAAATAAGCCCAAGAAATCCTTGTGCGTTAAGGCTAAAACAATGCATTTTTATTATAAGAAAGAAGAATTGGGGCAGATGGAATGACGCAGTGAAAAAAAAACTGCTTAAGAAATGAATTTTCAGAATAATCACGCTTCTTTTATTTCTCTCCAAAAACTTAGCCCCTTGGTGTATTCTCAAGTTTACAAAAAGCAAACGACAAGAAAAAAAGCAAATATCATGACTTTCATGTGCCCTTTCATCAGAAAATTGTAACAATTTTCCAGTAAAGGAAAGGGAAATGGACTTTTTTAATGATGATGGTAATTTTGTAGATACTGAAATAAACTCAGCAAGGTTAATTTGACCATTGTCAAGGAGCTTATAATGCTTTCTGAAGCTCAGTTTCTTTATGGATAAAATGTGTTTAACAATGACTATCACATAGGTTTGGTATAAGTAATAAATTATAGCAAAATAAATAATATATTAAACCATCTTTTTCTTTGACTTCTTCATGTTGGTGGTCTTTAATATACGCTTCACCACACCAATCAAGATATGAATTAAGCATATGCTGTCAGGGAGAGTTCTAGGTAGCTAGCTAGCTGGGTTTGTGTTTGTTAATCATATGTAATTGTCAGAGCCAGCTAAGCATTCAGTTCAACAGTCTCTTCTCTTTTCTTTGCATCTGATGTAGAATTGAAGTCTGCAGAAGAAGTGGGGAAGGGAAGAGAGGTGTAAGATAAGGGAGAACAAGAACAAGCTGGAATCCACAGCATGAGCTGGAGCCCACGATGAAACCTACGTCAGTTTTGTAACCTCTGATCTTGCTGATACAAGCATCCTGCAAAGGTGGGCCCTTCATAACAGAGCTAAACATATTCATTTACCAAATATGTAGAAGTTTCTAGGAGGGTCCAGAGAAAAGTGAAGCAGTTGTAGGTCAGACCCTGCTTCTTGCCAATGATATGACCAATCTTATCTTCACCAAAAAAAGTCGTGTGTGTTTACCATTCTAACTCACCCTCATGTGCCTACTGTGGAATGCAAGAGTGAGAAGGCTGGGAAATAGGGAGGTGAAACAACACAGAGTCTGGATCATAGACGTCTGTATAAAAGATTTCAAATCTGTGAGGGGGAGTCTACCTGGTTTCGTCATAGTTCAGCTCACAGATGGTTCTGTGATTGTGGAGCTGGCCTCATAGGGATTCTTCACCAACTTAAAAATTGCTCTTTCACCTCTGCCCTCCAAATCCAGCATAAGAATCTCTTTTCACCCATCCTAACCACGAACTCACAGGAAAGAGAATTCTTGGAAATATAGTCCAACCTAGCCAAGTTGGCACATTAAAAAGCATATGAATGCCACTTGGCACTTATACATATCTCCTTAAAACATACTTCGTTTCCAAATAGAGAAGATAAGGAGTCACGCTTCTACCTCACATCATGCAACTATCTTGCTAATTGAAAACACAGTGACTCCCTGCAAGAGGCTGCTAGCCCCATTTTTGTCTTTGGGTGAAGGTTATTCTTTTCCTAGCTGATTCACTCTCTTATTTGAAATCATGTAATTTAAATACTCAGATATAAAGTAAATTACAATTAATATGTCTCATGTTAGGCGACAAGAGGATAAGAAACCAGAGGAAAACAAATACTTAGTGAACATATGTATAAACATATTTATATCAAAATAAGGATGAAATACTCATAACTGTTACAGTTCTCAGTTATCCAACTGGGCACATGAAGATAGCTCATATGTATAGTGCAAAAATTATTGAGGTGGTTATTTAAACACTATTTGCGGGGCCTACCCAGTGGCGCAGTGGTTAAGTTTGCACATTCCGCTTCTCAGCAGCCTGGGGGTCACTGGTTCGAGTCCTAGGTGTGGACACGGCACCGCTCGGCACGCCATGCTGTGGTAGGCATCCCACATATAAAGTAGAGGAAGATGGGCATGGATGTTAGCTCAGGGCCAGTCTTCCTCAGCAAAAAGAGGATGATTGGCAGCAGTTAGCTCAGGGCTAATCTTCCTCAAAAAATAAAAAAACAAAACTATTTGCATGTAATTTATTTTACAGCTTAATTGATATACAATTGATATATAAAAATGCAGATGTTTACTGTATACAATTTGATAATTTTCTACACATGTATACACCTGTGATAATATCACAACAGTTGAGGTAACAGACATATCCATTACCTCCAAAAGTTTCCTTTTGGACTGGTAATATAATGTCCTAAAACTGTTGAAGAAACTTTAAACAGGATGAGACATATGTTCGGTTGTTTTTAATTTCTAGTACCATAGCATATCTTTATTTTTAGTACTTTATTTTCAGTTCTGAATAATTATCCAAAAAAATATTGATTTCTCTCTGAATAAGCAATTACTGGAAATTGATTCTTCATCTAAATGGGACATTTTCACAAGAATGTACCTTATTACAAGCTGGCAATGTTTTTTCCTGGTCTCTATCTTTTAATAAAAATCAGTGAAAAATATTTATTCAAGATGGATTGACTTTATGACAAGTCAAATTGCAATATAACTATTCCAATGATGCCAGGATTCTTATATTTGATGAGGAAAATGAAGCTATCTAAAATAATCCATGTTGTGACAACAATTATCCAAGTTATATAGGTCAAATAGCAGCTATAAATGGCAACAACAACAACTAAACGTAGTCATGGCTACTGTTGTGTCCAGCAACCCTAGGGAAATAAAGGGTATTTTCCATTTCCCTGTGTCAGTCACATATCATCTAGAATAGGACTCTGGTTTGGTTCATGCCACATGCTCACTTTGGAACAATTTTTGCGGTCAGAAGAAGTGTGGTGGCCAGGTCTGAGTCATGTGGATTTGTGTGGCCAAGATGACAATATTTTTATGGGCTGGAAAAAATTTCTCAAAAACATAGTAGAGAGTTGGGCTGCTCATCAGACAAAACAATAGACGCACACTGAATACGCATCAAGGTTAAAGAGACCTTTTTTTAAATCCTATTGTTCTTATTCTAGTTCACATTATTATTTATGAGAAAATACCTTGAATGTTCTGAATTCCTTTAGGTGAAATTTTCATATAACTAACCTACATTCAAAAGCTAAAATCAACAGATGAACAGTGACAGAAATCATCCAAAATGACTTTGAAATCCTATATTTCTAACAGTCATATTTTCTTGTAAATTTTTCTAAGCCACAATTTTCCTTCTGCCCATCTTTATGTGTATACACCATTATGCTGTAAGAAATGAGAATACTTTTAAAGAAAGACTTTATTTCATTTTTGCGTCATGACAAAAATCCAAGGAAGCTCACACGTTGCCCTCTCATGAAATTCGCTTCTCAGGCAATATTTTAAAGATTGCACCTTTTTTTTTGACATGCTTGCAGTAATCATTTAGTTTGAATATCTGTTTCGAAAAACAGAAGATCCCATAAAGCAGATTGTATTTTTCACACTTTTGGCTACATATATGTATGACTATATTACTTCTTCCTAAAATAAATGCCATCCATTGCCAGTATCAGTAAAATTCTGTAGTGTATTACTGCTTCATGGCAATGAAGTTCATTTCAAGATTAACTACTGCGTTTAACACACTAGAAAAAGTCATGAAAAATTTAATGCAGCCTTAAATTTTGAACATATTTCTGTAAATGAGCATGGATAAGGACACATTGCACTTACAAGCTTACAACACATCTTTCGTTATTTTAAGGACATCAGAATGTATTTAGATTAGTGTGTTTTATTGTTTGAAACATAAGCCTATTAAATTAGGGGGATAGGCTAACCTTAGTTCATTTGCTGTTTTGAAAGTCTTGTAAAAGTTACCACTATCACTAATTATTGTTGAAGCATCGTTACAAACCTCCCTGTCACCTCCTATATGTCTCCCTGAGGGAGACACTGTTAGAAATGATCCATAAAAGCAGATTTAAAAGTGGTGTCAACAATAGTATATAAGCTGCTATAGTCATATCTGCGTTGAGTAAAGGCGTTGAAATAAACCAGATGGTCTCTTTTTTCTCCTTGAAGGTTATATTGAGTGCATATTTACTTTCCCTTTAATTATAACCTTCATTGTTCAGGGCAACTTTTAACAAAAAGACATTGTGTGTAATTCACATATAATCTGTCAGGTCAATGCATAAATTGAAAAAAAATTAGCCTAGTGTTTGGGTAAAAAATAGGGCTAGGTATTTCATCTGTCTCAAAATTATGGGTTATTTTTTAATTCAGTTGATGTGAAAGTTGTGTATACCTTCTTTCCTTAGCTATATTGAGAGTTGCTTTTGTGCAGAGAATCTTGTAATCATTTGCTTCTGAGAGTTACATACCCTCTTGAAGCCTCATTTGTAAAACATGTATGAGAATATTTAAAATACAGAGTTTCCTTGAGTATCAAATGTGGTGATACGCATTAACCAAGCATGCTAGATCATACCGAGAAGACTCTGTTAAAACTTTTAAACTTAAATTACTTTTAAAAGTAATTAATTAAAAGTAATTAATTAAAAATAAATTAATTAAAAGTCTAGGGAATTTAAATCTGAAAATATCAGCCCACAAAGTGGACCGGTTATCAGCACTCCTTACTTATGTTTGACTAAAGAATAAGGGACATGTCAGCTGCTGAATGCCAAATATTGGTAATCTTTATTAAGCGGAGTACTGTTCTATAGTGTATTTCTCTTGTTGATATCTATATGATCAATGAAAGAACTGATATTTACTGAGCTCTCCTATGATATATGTACAATGTGATTGTTGGCTTGATTTCATAGATCAGGAAACGGGAATTGAGAAGATTTGCAATTTGCCCAAAATTACTAATCCTTCTACCCACTGTCATATTTAGACAATAACAGCAATTAAGAGGTCAAAAACATTTTAATGAAAATTAAACAATTTTGACAATACAATTAGACAACGTATGTGTAACCAAGATGGCAGAAACAATGTGGGAAGCAAAAAAGACAATCCAACCCATTTACAGAGGCAAATACTTGAGTTCGCCTCCATCTGTAAATATAAAGGTTCTGCAGAGAGCAAAGTTTGAATGGCAGAAGCGGAACAGCTGGGAAGAGGATGAAGTTTGTGAGTCCTACTCAAAGTGGAAAATCTCAAAGCCTTGTTCTGGAAATTATGACAGGTGTGTGTGTGTGTGTGTGTGCGTGTGTTGAGGATGAGGTACCTTCTCATACACTGTATTCATTAAAAGGAATCGCAGTTCAACTAGCCAAGGCTGCTTGTGTTAAACTCTTTCAATTGTCTCTTCCAGTAATGAAGTTAAAATGACAGAAATCCAGAGAATGATAGATGAGGCCTCTGGTCAACAAAAACTAAAACTAAAAAAACATCCATGACTGAAAAAAGGGCTCAATAGTGGAAGGCAGGACATTTAGGAGGCTTTTCAAAGACCTAAGTAGTGTCTGTACTAGTGAGGTTGTCCCAAAGGTCATCTATAGTGTCGTGGTAAGGACAGGTCTCTGCAGCCTGCTAATGTTGGCATCAAGCAAAATTGTTTTGCCTCTACTCCATTTCAATTTTGAAAATATTTTTAAAGCAGAGAGAAGCAGTTCTCTGGGTTCACGCTTATTTCCAAGGACTAAATTTACAAAGCTAGTAGCAATTACATTTTCTATTTGTCATATAAGGGAAAAATGGTCCCAGGAATGCTTGACTAGGATCAGTTAGAGAATCCTCCCACTTAACGGATTTAGAACCTTAGCCCTTAATGCCCAGGAGACAATAAATATCTGAGATAAGCCTCCACTGTCTCCTATGTGATTTTAAAATCTATCCCCAAGTATCAATCCTTCTAACAGACACCACATTTAATTATTTAATGTTTAATGTTATCCATGCTATATCTTTTAACATATTTGATGGACCCTTTCACAAAAGAAAATTTGTTTATATAAATATGGTTTTAGGTGATACACTTGGCTCAGAATCAAAAATGTCTTATGGACCAGCCCCAGGGGCCTAATGGTTAAGTTCGACATGCTCCACTTCTGCGGCCCAAGTTCACAGATTTGGATCCCGGGTGCAGACTTGCACCACTTGTCAGCTATGCTGTGGCAGCGACCCACATATAAAGTGGAGGAAGATTGGCACATATGTTAGCTCAGGGCTAATCTTCATCAGGAAAAAAAAAAATATCTTATGTGTTGCCTACATTTCTGGAGAACATTAATTTGATGCATATAATTGTGAGTCTGGAGGCAGATCAGTATAAATGAAGTTCCCAAATCTCTTATTTACTTTGGGTGAGTTCTTCATCATTTCTCAGCCTCAGTTGCACTGGCTGTAATATCACATTATGGACTTCAATTAGGGAGATGTTTGTATTCCTCTGACCATATCACACCAATATGTGTACAGTTTTGGTTACCATAATTTAAAACATATTTATCCTAAGGCTAAAAGGTATGTACAAGGGATAATGAGGATGGAGGGCAATCTAGAAGTTTCGCACCATAATAGAGAATCGACGCACTTACAGCAGAGAAGAAGTTTAGTAGTTCGTGATGAATGGGTTCAAACACTGGAAGCATTTTCAAGTATTTTCTGTGGAAAATTAAGTGGAATTTTATTATGATGGAATGAAGAAGATGCACCTGATTTCTCTATATAATCTATTAGATACAAACCCTAACATTAAACTATTTAGTACAACTTGAATTTATCTAGCATAATAAGACTCCTATGTGGGAATGACATTATAGCCACAGCTTCTTGAAAAAGAAGAAAGAAAACTATAAGAGTGATTGAGGTTTCCCATATGATGAAATGGAAAACTGTGTCACTTTAAACAGAAAGCACATAAGCTCAGAGAGAAGGATTTTCAAGTTTATACCTCTAAGGTGTTTGAAAAAATGCTACAAGAGTTATTTGTTTACCAGAGCAATTTCCCAACTCTTGAAGTTTAAAGCAAGCTATTTTAGGAATAAACACATGCCAATCATAAAAAAAATATGAGGCAAGTATTAATATTCATAACTCTAAATATAAAGATAGAAAAAGATTAATATAAGTATTTTCAGAAGAAAATGGACATTGTTGTTATGGTCTAAATAAGAATACTGTTCTCTGAAGACTATCAGTGTAAGTAAATTAAGTCCCATGAATTTTATTTTTATAAGCAAACTAAAACAAATGGAGAAATGGAAAATTATTCAAAGAGTGCCATGGTCTGAACTGTGGTCGCCCAAAATTTGTGTGTCTCTCAATGTCACTGTGTTTGGAAATAAAGTCTTTAGGAGGTAATTAAGGTTAAATGAGATCACAAGGGTGGGCCTTAATCTGATAGGATCCTATAAGAAGAGGAAGAGAGACACAGTGAGAATGTGGCCACACAGAGCAGGAAGAGAGGCCTCACCAGAAGCTTAATTTGGGGCTTTCCAGCCTCCAGAACAATGAAAAACAGAATTGTTGTTTAAGCTACCCCGTCTATGGTATTTTTATATGACAGCCCAAGCAGACTAATGTGAAGGGCAAAGTGAATTCAATCCAACAACTATTTATAAATGTATTGCTTGCAAAACATTCTATGAAGGGCTAAGGCACTTGACACGTATTATTCTTCATTAAATAAGTAAAACATATTGTACAATTGTACTTGATCTTACCAAAGTAAAGAACAGCAAAAAGGATAGTACCCTAAATAAATATATATGTATACAAGCCCAGAAACATACATATAAATATCTAATTTTTGCATGCATGCATGCATGCATGAAAGTGTGTGTTTATGTTTATAGAGAGAAAGAGAGTGAAAGAGATGGGGACTCATGGGGTAGATGTGAATGCACATTTTTAGAGAATTAGATGATCATCCTATTAGCAGCTTTGGATAGCAATAACATTCATGTTTTAGTATACAATAACTTAAGAACAGTTGACTAGTTTTCCTAATTTTTATGATGATTCCTTGTAAAATTCAAGCCTTTTTAAATGGGAGTCCACAAGGAAAAAGAGTCCAGGTGTAAAAATATCAGTGTTCTTGAGCAGGAAAGCATTGAAAATCCTGAGTGTACTATAAATAGTGCTGAACTCCTGAATCATATAGAAACGAAACACTGCTACGGTGGAGACACTATGTTTCAAAGGGGATCTCAGCAAGTTTCTTTTGTTCCAATTAAACTGACGGCCTCAGTTCACAAATATAGGCTCTTCCTTCTGAACCAAAAAGAAAACAGGCAATTTCCTGGGTGATTATCACAATTCCATGCCTCACTTTTCTACAGAGCTCTTTGTCAATAATTCTCATTTAATAGAAGGAGAGATTTTGGAAATAAACGTATTTGAATGACAGTAATTTTTGTAAAAATTGCTGAAGAAAAGAGAACCTTAAAGAAAAACAGCATATCAGCTTCATGAGACGAGAGCAGAGCTATTCCCTTTTAGGAGGTAATAGCAATGCTATCATTCAAACAGGGCTTTAACACCAAAAATAACCTTATTGTCTGAATCACTGATAACCACATTCATTCTACTATGATATTTAGAGATAAGTATATTACATGAGACTATGCATAAGGCAAGATAACATTTATTTATACACAGAGTTTTTCAGTAAATGTATAAAATACGGTCACATGATAGACCATGTGATACGGTGATGAACAGGCAGAAGAGGTGTCTGCTCTCTGAGTAAAGAAGTGAGGGAGAAACAATAACCATATATATATAGTTATTCAGGAATGATAAATGCTATTATAAAAATCACAGGAAGTGATGTCTAGGGAAATGAATGGAGAAGCTTATCTAAATAGGTGATTTTTAAGGTAAAATATGAATGAAAAGTGGAGCCAACTGTGTGAAAATGTGGAAAGACATTTCAGAAATCAGAAAAGAGAAACAAAGTCATGAGACACAAAAGAGTGTGAGGAGGAACTCGTAAAATTTTCCTGTGCAGGGCCAGTTAGTAAATAGTTTAGGTTTTGAAGGTAGTTAGTAAATAGTTTGGGCTTTGAAGGTCATGTATGATCTCTGTCACATGATCTTCTGTTTTCATTTAAAACCCTTTTCAAATCTAAAAACCATTCTTAACTTGTGGGCTATCCAAAAACAGCCCACAGATTGGATTTAGACCTCCGACCAAGGTTGACTGACCCCTGAATTAGAAGAACTAACTGCAGACAGATAGGGAGGGGATTTAGTTGGTTAAATAGTGGAGCCAAGATTCAAGACAATCTGATTCAAAAATATGCTCTCAATCCCTACCCCACCTTCCTTTATAACAATAAGTGTGGATGCAATCCATATAAACAGCACAAAGACATAAATTACAAGCTCTTCCTCAGAAGACCTGAGAGAGTTTCTCAAAGGAGGTGACGCTATAAGAAGAATGTTAGAGGATGATGCCTCATCGTTTTCATCTCTTCTGTGTTAATCTATTTCGGTCTTGAAGAAAAGACACCTGTCTTTTTTTTTCTGGTGAAGTCAGTGAAATGCATGTATATTCAACACTTTTTCTATGCCCTGCATTGTGCTAGGCTCCATACAATGATAACAATAAATTTCAAGACACAGCTTAATGTCCCTGAGTGAGGCATTATGCAATGGCTAAAAGAGTGGATCTTTTGAAGTCAGATGGTGCTAAGTTGAATTCCACACTGGCGATTTCTGTAATTGTGTGACCTCTAGCTTGTATTACCTTACATCTCTGGTCTTGAATTCCTTTTTCTATATAAAAAGTTTAAATAAAAAGAAACTCATAAGTTCCAAGTTTTAAAAAAGTTAGCAATTATGAAACAGCAGTTGTGGTGTCTTGTGTATACTTCCCTCTTTCTCTCCTTTTGGTTTGAAAAATAATCACTTTCCTCCAGCTGTAAAAAAATAAATACTGTACACTTATAACATAATTATTAAAGCACAATCATTTGGCCTATAATGTTTTGATATAGAAATGTAACTGAAGGCAGAAATAAAAGTACGCAAAGAAGGGAAATACCCAAATTCAGGAAGATGAATGAAAGGATAAAATGCTCCAACGGAAGAAAATTGTACCCAAAACATGAACAGAGACATTAGAAAATGAGGTGATAAATGACAAAGAATCTAGAGAAACAAATATGAAAATTCAACATAAGTTAAAGCTTCCCCAGGCAGATCGTGACTAATTATCTCAAAAATAGCTCTAAGTCTTCTGTGGCTTAGTTTTATTGGTGGAAAAAGAAAGGTAAGTGTATGAATTCCTTTTACATAGGTGCCATACAAAATTACTGGCTTAAAACAATATTCGTTTATGATCTCACAAGACCAAAATGGAGGTATAGGCAGGGCCAGTTTTCTTATAGAAGGCGCTGAGAAATATTCCTCTTCCAGGCTCATTTATATTGTCAGCAGTATTCAGTTCTATTCAGGTGTAGGAATGAGGGTCCCATTTCCTTGCTGACTGTCAGCTGGAGACTGTTCTTACCTCCTAAAGGCCTCTGTCAGGACTTCTTACATGCACCCCTGCATCTCAGAGCCGGCAACCATACCTCCAGGTCTTCCCATGCTGTAGAATCTCTTCTGCCTCCTCTTTGTGCTCCTTCTCCTTGACTGTCTATTCTGCCCATTTCTTCTATTTGTAACGGCTCAAGTGATTACATTGGGCCCACCCAGATAATCCAAGATAATCTCTTCATTTTAGGGTCTTAATTGTAATCGAATCTGTAAAGTCTCTTTGGCCTAGTAAGGCAACATATTCTTAGGTTCTGGGGATTCGAGCACAGAAACTTTTGGTGAGCCATTATTCTGACTACCACTATATACATATACGTATATGTGTATGTATATGTACAATAGTCCCTTCTTACCCATGGAAGATACATTCCAAGACCCCTAGTTGATGCCTGAAACCACACATAGTACCGAACCCTATATATGCTATGTTTTTTCCTATACATACAAACATATCATAAAGATTAATTTATAAATTGAGTGTAAGAAGACCCTAACGACAATAACTAATAATGAAGTTGACTTTGGGGCCGTTATTCAGTAAAATATGGATTACTTGAACACAAGCACAGCAATACTGCAACAGGCAATCTAATAACTGAAACGGCTACAAAGTGACTAATGGATGGGTAACATAAACAGCATGGATACACTGGACAAAGGGATGATTCACGTCCTGGATATGACACAGTGGGACAATGTGAAATTTCATCATGCTACTCAGAATGGTGCATTATTTAAAACTTATGAATTGTTTATTTCTGGAATTTTCCATTTAATATTTTCAGACCTCAGTTGACTGAGGGTAACTGAAACCATGGAAAGCAAAACTGCAGATAAGGGAGGGACTACTGCACATATAGACATATACATAGATATTTTTGTAAAACTCTAGATAGATGGATGAATAGACAGAGATATGCACATATCCAGCCATGCGTTGCTAATGACAGGGTTACTGAGGAATGCATCATTAGGTGAATTCATTGTTGGGCGAACATCATAGTGTATAAGGGGAACAAAATTTGCACCAAAAAATATTATTTTAGGATTATTTTAGTTTATTATTTTTAAGAAACAAAAAACTCAGAAACGTGATGATATACCCTTGAAATTTATGTAATATTATAAACCAGTATCTCAATACAAATCAATTAAATAAAAAATTAATTAATTAATTAAAACCAAACAGGAAAAAAAAAAGACTCAAAGTTTTTCTTGGTACCTCTCCCTTAACTGCCTAAAAGAATTTAGACAGGGGCCGGCTGAGTGGTGCAGCAGTTAAGTGCACACATTCCACTTTGGTGGCCCAGGGTCCACTGGTTCAGATCCCAGGTGCAAACCTATGTGATGCTTGTCAAGCCATGCTGTGGCAGGCATCCCACGTATAAAGTAGAGGAAGATGGGCACAGATGTTAGCTCAGGGCCAGTCTTCCTCAGCAAAAAAAGAAAGGATTGACTGCAGATGTTAGCTCAGGGATAATTTTTCTGAAAAGAAAAAGAAAAAAGAGTTCACATAAAAAATCCTATTTCAGGAAATGAGCTATCATCTTAGCATAACACGAACTAGATGGTAGATAGGAAGGAACCTAGAAAAACCTGTTTGTTGGGCTCCTGTCTGTGTTCTGTTTCTGTGTAGCCAAACATTTGTTTTCAAAATGTTTGCTCCTTTTCACCTCCCTGTGAATTTTCTCCCTTCTCTTTAAGTCTCTGTTTCTCCCCAGCTCCAACATCTTCTTTTGTCTTTAGCTGAGGATGATACTTAAGGCTAGAGCTTCGGCCATCGTGGCAAGTTACTCAGTTTTCCTGGGTTTCTCCTATGTATGTGTTTATTAAATTTTTGTTTGTTTTTCTCCAGTTAATCTGTCTTATGTCAATTTAATTCTTAGACTAGCCAGAAGAACCTAGAAGGATAGACAAAAACTTATTTCTCTCCTACAGGACTTACACAAACCTAGATGGTATACCCTACTACACACCTGGGCTATATGGTACTAGTCTTATGGGACCACCATCATATATGTGGGCCATCATTGACCAAAGACCATCTGCAGTACATGACCATATATCATTTTAATGGTTTTATTCAGGGTTGGGTGTAGAATTGGTGGCAATTTTTAGAAAAGTACATGATATTCTCAGTTGACTTCAGTTGTGCCATACATTACAATGCAGATTATTGAAGAGTAAAAGAAAATCATTGAAGAGGCAGTTTGCCATAATGATTTATAACCAGATAGGAAAGCATCAGGTGTATGTTCCACAGGTTACTGAAAGAGAAATAATCATCAAAAGCTACCAAAATAAACTTCAGAGATTAGTCGGGATAAACTTTAACTCAAAACTGAAATTTACATAATGTTTTAATTACTTTTAATTGAAGTGATACTCAGGTAGCAGGAACTGTAGAATATATGTAAGAGGGTGGCAAAGTTGAATATATGGCTGAATGTAGAGTTTATATGTGCATAATTCTTACTATATTTTTATTCCACAGTCCTGCCTACCATGGTTGTAGGAAACCTATAATATAAAGATATTATAGGAAACAGCTTGCTGCCTGCATAAGTATGGTTACTAATGAACAGTGTACTTCTCAGATTTTGGGATTTCAACTAAATATTATTGCCAGAGCCATCTCTGTTGATATGATTTTCTTTTTTTTTTTTGAGGAAGTTTAGCCCTGATCTAACTACCGCCAGTCCCCCTCTTTTTGCTGAGGAAGCCTGGCCCTGAGCTAACATCCATGTCCATCCTCCTCCACCCCATATGTGGGAAGCCTACCACAGCATGGCTTGCCAAGTGGTGCAATGTCTGCACCCAGGATCTGAACCAGGGAACCCTGGGCCCCTGAGAAGCGGAATGTGTGCACTTTACAGCTGCACCATCAGGCTGGCCCTGTTGATATGATTTTCATGATAAGATGCATGTTAACTAAAAGACTGATATATAAACCAAACTGAGTTTATCAGTCTGCAAAAGGAGAAATTAATATTCTATTTTTCTGTTGTAAGTATTTCTGTTGTAAATTTTCAATCCAGGAATGCCTTAACTTATAATAGCAAATACTAGAAACTCAAATAATGAAAATCCCTTCAACATAAAAATATCTACTTCTCTATTAAAATAAATATGTCGCCTCTCTTACGGGGGCAGAAATTCGTAAATACTGCCATTTTTTTTCATTTTATGACTCTTTTCTACTCTCTATGAAGAAAGTAAGTCCCTCTTGTTGATAGTTTCTCTTCAAACTCAGTATAAATGTAATTAGTTAGATTACAAAATCATACAAAGTAAAGCTATTCCTTCCAGTGACTACAGATATTTATGGACAAAAGCATGTAGAAAGCTAATATTAACGTATTTGAACTTGAATGATCTGTTGCACCACTAATAAGAAAGAGATTAATGAGTTTTTATCTGCAGAAGGTGATTTGTATTTTGGAATTAGTTCTTTCAATAAAGAAGAATCTTGAGTAGGAGAGATCTGAGGAATATCAATAGAGATCATTTTGATTGTTTTGTTCGCTCTCTTTCTTTGTCTCTCCTCTTTTCTTTCAGTTCTGCTGCTTCTGACACTTAGACACAAGGACACAATTCTTTGGAAACTGAATTGAAGAGAAAAAGTAGTAGACATATTGTTTGTTTTCCTTTTTTTATCGTAGATTTGGGGGGAAAGGCAGAGATACATATTAATGAAATTGTGCCTTTCCATAAATGTGTCAATATCAATGATTGCATTCATGTATACGTATTCCCATTTAAAATGCTCATGCAAACAATAATAAATATTTCTATGAAATTCCATTATGTTTAGATTTTAAATGATTCTAGTTAGGATGAGTGTGATGAGAGATTCTTAGCTGGTTTTGGACTTAGACAAAAATAATCGCGTTACAGTTTCTTGCCACATTTTTCAAGTTTCCAGCCAGTTCCTTCATTTTTCTATGCAATTTTATCTGGTTCCATGGCTTTAAATATCAAATATGTTCTAAAAATTCCCAACTTTATAATCCCACTTTACATCGTTCCTGTAATTTCGGGTCCTTGTATTTAACTCCTTCCTAGATGAAAACCTGTACTTGGACATGAAAAGAAATTTCAAAACCTATTTTAATCTCCTCTCCCCACACACTTGCCACTCTTACTGTGTTTCCTATATCAGTAAGCTTCAATTCCCTTTTTTCAGGTTCGAAAACCCAAAATTCTGGAGTCATCTGTGACCTCCTAATAGCCAAACCATCGACAAATGTGGGTGCTGGTTGCTGCTAATTTCAAACAATATCCAGGATCAGAACGTTTCTCTTTCCTTCCCCAGAGATCCAAGTCATAATCATCTATCTTCATGAATTTAGAATAATCTCTTAACTGCTCCTCCTGCTTGCCCACTCAACCCCTCAGCCTTTCTATTCCCAACACAGCAGAGAGAGTAACGTTAATATCGTCAGTCGTGTTGAGTCCTACCTCTTCTCAATAGCCCGTAACAACTTCCTATGTCCTTAAGACTGAAGCAAAAGCCCATTTTAATAGATGGGTTTTTGTGGTAGAAATTCAATGTGATTAACAGAAAAGAAAGCTGGCTTCACGATTTTTCTGCCACTTAGGATCCGTTTCTTCAGGGCCCAAGTTTTCATATCTCAAATGTTAGACATGGAAAAAATAAATGATCTCATAAGGCAACCAGAAGGTATTTAAAAAACACGTGACCCAAGTTCAACAGTGAAACCATCTTTTTTTAAAAATTCCCAGTAATTAAATAGTTACCTTGGGACCCTTAAAAAATAATTTTTATAAAAAAGATAATAATAAAAATAAAAACAATAAAATAAATGTGGGGTTTTTCCATCACATATTTTTCCTATTAGCTTTATTCCCTTTATCAAACTGAAGTCACTATTTGACCATTGTTGTGGATTTTCAAGTTCACTTTAGCTCTCGTAAATACCTCCCCAACACCTAATTAATGACTTGTAACCTTTCTTTCTCAGCATTTATTATATCATAATTAATTAATAAGTTTTGAGGCTTCAAAACATTTCCAAAGAAATCAAATCTTAGAAATTTGCTCACAAGCAGAATGTTCATAATTAATACAGTTGAAATGTTAACTTAGCAGTTTTTTCTGAATGTAGAGCTGTAACCTTACTCACAGTGCTATGTTGCCTTTCAGGAATTGAAATGATGGATTGCCATTATGTTGATGATGATTAACTTGTGTTTATTTCTCTTATTTCGTGTAGGAAAATCACCAGCATTTGAAAGAATTTTTCCCATCTCTGGCCTGATATTCTCTAAATTGGCACACAAGAGAAAACCAACCATTCCTGACACAGGTGGCAAATTCTACTGAAGGGAACTTCTGGATCACAGTCTGGTAAGGTGTTTTCAACTTCGAGTAATATTAAACTCAAGTTCAACTGCTTATTCAAAAAAAAAACCCCTATAATCTAAAACATAGCAACATGTTCAAAATTAAGGCAGGCACCAAGCATTACACATCCTGAGTTCAGGACCAATTTCTTTGTTATTATCCCTTCTCATAACTCTGTGCTGCCTTCTTTTGAATCCTCATTTTGTTTTCATGGTAATGTAGGGGAGGAGGACATTTCCTCTCTCCAAATGTGGGTTCGTCTGGCTGGAGAACGAATTAAATTCACATGAGACAGAATAGCAAGAGAAAATTAAACAAAGCTTTATGAGGAACCATGGCCCGGGGCCTTTCTTCCCGAAGGAAGAAAGGGCACCGAAGAAGTGGGGTGCACATAGTGGTTATATACCCCCAAACAGGGTGTTTCACATGTGATTGAAATGTCCCTCCCACAATAGTCACAAGATTGCCCTGTCAGCACAGCACTTGATGGGCACAGCACGTAGTGGTCTGCTGTCTCAGAGGGCGTAGCAGGAGGCAAGCCTATTGTCTGGAGCTGGGCGGTCACAGGTGAGCACAGCAATCAGTTCCTAGCCTAAGGAAAGATGCTTAATCCTTAAGAAATGCCAACGTTGGGAGGGGGAGGGAAGTCAGTTACAGGAGGTTACCAGACTAGCACAATAAAATGCAGATTTAAGTCCTTGCCTTTGGTATTGATTAAGAGTTTTTAGAGAGAAGGTCATCTCCTTTCTTCTTCCTGGTACAGCGAGGGAGGCACCTTTACAGATAGAGATTTACCTTACAAATGTAAAGGTGTCCTAACAAAGGGCAAGTTCCATTCCTAAGAGCCTCCTTGCCTGTCCCAGATTATCAAAAGCAATGAGCCTCAAATAATCCTGATGCCAAAGAGACATATCTTGGGGTGGCCAATTCCAGGTCCCCATAGTAACATCCCTCATTGTTACGAAGAATCTATCAGCAGCTTCTCAGCCTCTGATGTCACACACTTTATCCTTCCCATCTGTGAAAGATTGACAAAATCACTTCCCTATTAAGGGAACAGTCTTTCCTTTCAATTTGCACAAGCCAGCTTAGGTCCCATGCAGTACCTGGATTACTAATAGTCATCAGGAGAACGGAATGTGAGATTTGGTTTAAGTGCACATCCTGAAACAAGCGCTCAGAGCATTGAGTGGATGGAGGTCATTCATTCTTTCATTCATGTAATGTGTATTTATTTATAGCTTACCGCATGGTAAGGAATGTTATACATGCTGGATATATAACAATGATCAGAACTGACAAAATCAGTGCCTTTAAAGAGCTTATATTTTAGTAAAGGAGGCACACAAATAAACAGTGCATGTCTAATATGTGATATGGAATACAAAATTTATTATTATGTGATATGGACAAGATACCACGTGATGTGTTTCAAGCTCATGTAGAAAAGTAAAACAGGGCAATAAGGTGTAGAGGTTTAGATGGGTGACTTTTGAGCAGAGATCTGAATGAATATTTTACTCTGACAACACTCTTTAATTCATATAAAAATATTGAGTTGAGAAAAATCAAAATAATTTTGAAGAGGGAGAAGTGCAAGTTGTGGCAAAGGGTGTCCTCCTAGATATTGGTGCTTTTTGTGAAGTTGAGGAATATAAGTACCTGTGCTCTAGGCTCAGCAATAAACAGAGCAATGAGAGAGGATATAGAAATAAATTCAGATAATAAAATCTCAGTTTTGGCAGTACAGATGAGTCGGAGGAGAGATGAGTCAATAAATAGTGGTTGGAGAAATTATTTTCTGTAAGAAAATAAAGAAATTAATTTCCAATTTTATATTATAAATAAATTTCCTTTTCATTAAATATTTAAATACAAAATCATTTTTATTTTTTAAATTTATTTTTATTTTATGTTTATTATCTCAATTGAGATATAATTGGCATATGACGTTATATTAGTTTCAGGTGTACAGCATAATGATTCTATATTTGTATATATTGTGAAGTGATCACCACAAGTCTAGTTAACATCTGTCACCATTTTTTAATTTTAGAAAAATAATGTATCCGAATTTCTTGTCTTATTTTTGGATCATGATGATTTGTTAAAAACAGAAAGCTTTTCTAAAAGTGATTTAGTTACTGGTAGACTTTCATTAACTTGAAGAAAATTGACTTTTATTAAGTTATGTCTCCTGATATATGATATACCATTTATGAAATGTTCTTGCAGGTGCTTTAATAGAATTTTATATTTTTTCTATAAAAGATTTATGCTATGTATTAGGTTTATTTCCTCATACATCTTCTTCTGTCATTTGAATGCTATCTCACTTTCTATTGCATTTTCTAGTTGGCTTCTGCTTCGATAGGGGGAAACTGCTGAATTCTTTTGATAGATTGTATCTGTCTATCTATCTAGATTGTATCTGTCTATCTATCTATCTATATAAGTGGAACATTATGATAATCTACATCTTTTTCCAATTTTTTAATTCATGCCATTGTCTTATTTTATGCCAATACTAGTTAAGATAATTGATCAAGGTGGCCTTAAAGTTACCCTCAGGTTGACTAAAGTTTAGACAAGTTTCTCCTAACTATAGATTCTTGACCTCCCTTTTCTTAGAGCTTTAGAAAACCTGCTATTGCAAATTCTTTCTCTGTCCTTTAGAAATTTAGATATTTTTAAACAGCCTCTTGCCAGTTTTAACACTCAGGAATGTCTTTCTCAAAGATCTGGGAGCTATTCCTTTGAAATGTAATCATTAAGAAAGACAGAACTCCTATCTCCAATCTCTGTGAGAGGGTGAGAGCCTAAAATTAGCAAATATAGATGGTTTAATCACCTGGACCACCCTCCACTCCTCAATTCTATGTATCCTTTAGTACTTTTCCATTAGCTCACTCCAGCACTCAAAAACTTTTGTGATGGTCTTGAATAAAATTTTCTTGCTGGTTAACTCTGACAAATGCAGGTTTTCTTTGACAATATCTTGTATTAAATTGAGGAGAAGTGCTTATATTAAAGGGGAAATTTTCTTAGAGGAAGGGATTATGTGTTTTTAAATTTTGGCTTAACTAACTGGTAGAAAACATTTGTGCTATAATTGTTTCTATCAAATACGTATATGGGAAGCTTTTGATTCCTATTTTTATTTATTAGTGGATATTTCTCAATTCAATATTCAAACTACCATTGATTACTTGGCTATCTAAGAATATATTGAGCAAGCACCTTGATTAGAGTGGATATTAAGAAAGTGGACTATAAATGATTTTTGTACATAAGGAAGATATTCAGGGTTCTGAATGCATATCTAGGGACCCTATAGTTATATATTCTTTTTAATAAAAGTTAGATAGTATAGTATTCAATATTATACAGAAGAGGAACATGTGAAGCAATATTTTTATGATTGTAAAGTATTTTTGTAACTGGATTGTGTTGCATAATTCTGTTCCTTGAGTTTGACTGAAAAATATAATGCTAATAGGAAATCACGTAAGAGGTGATTTTGTTGAAAAGATTTGATTATTCTTGCATTGATCAGACTATTTTTTTGTTTTATAAAATAAAACTTCAACAAGTTTTTGAAAAGTTCTTGAGAGTATGACTTATCTCAATTGTCCTACATGAAAATATGTAAGTAAAGTATGGAATAGAGTTGAAAAAACAGCTTCATGAAAGTTTGTGGTGGATGTTTCTCTTTTTTTCACTGATCTTTCTGACAGTACTGACTACAGTAAAAGGGTATATTTCACTATGAAATCCATTCGAGTTAATATGAAAAAGAATAGGTGTGAGTGTTTTAACAATTGTAGGGGACTAGAATTGGCCACCTCAAGATGTGTCACTTTGGCATGAGGATTGTTTTGGGTTGTTTACTATTAAAAACTGCAAACATGAGAGAAATTCTGAAAAGTAGAATTTACTTACTCTTCATTAAGAGACATTTACATTCAAAAAGGAAATCTCCATCTGTAAAGCTGTCTCCCTCTCTGTAACAGGAAGAAGGGGGGATGACCTTATCTCTAGAAACTCTTATCAATGCAGAAGACAAAGACTTAAATATGCATAATAACCTTACTCTTGTTTACTGTGCTTTTCTGGTAATCTCCCATAACTGACTCCCCACACCCCCAACATCCTCCTTTGTCTTTAGCTGAGGACAGTATTTAAGGTGAGACTTTCTGCCAGTTGGGAGAGTTGCTCAGTTTTTCTGGGTCTCTTCCACGTATATATGTTATAAAGCTTTGATTGATTTTCTCCCGTTATTCTGTCTCATGTGAATTTAATTCATTTTCCAGTCAAAAGGACCCAGAGTGGGTAGAAGAAATGTCTTCCTCCCCTACACAATACAAAAACCCTTCGTGATACAAAAGTTCTTCCTCTCAACAAGCTGAATTTGAATGGGGAGATCTTTGATGTGAGTAATTACAAATTTATTTATGGCCTCACTGTAAAATATATTCTTACAATTCTCTTTCAACAAGTCTTCTTTGGGTGTGAATTTCAGTGGGAGGAGTCAAGGGCATCATATCTATTCCAACGGTTACCTTAAAAATTCCATTGGAGATCTAAGAATAGCCTGTACCAGAGATGAATGGGGAAAAAAAAGACATTTTCAGTTTTTCCCATTACTGTGTTCAGCTTGCTACTAGAGGAAATTGGACTATCACCAAGAAGTATGAAAGGAAGTGTGCATTTAAAGACAGCAAATTCTACTATCTGTGCCTGGCCTGGTGCTCAGGATACAAGACAAATAATTTTCGCCCTATGACAAAACAACAATTGTAGTAGCATATATTTGTCAATGCAAATTATCCATAACCAATCTATAAATCAAAATTGAGGTGAGTTTATTATGAGCCAGATCTGAGGACTAGCCCAGGGCATTCCTTCCCCAGGAAAGGAAGGGCACCAAAGAAGTGGGGTGTATAGAGTGGTTACACCATCACATCACATATGATTGGAATGTCCTTTTTACAGCATTCACGTGATTGCCTAGCTGGCACAGCGATTCACACTGCAGGTAGAAGGTCTGCTGTCTCAGTGGACACAACAGGTAGCAGATGTGTTGTCTTGAGCTGGGTGGTCACAGGTGAGCACAGCAAAAAGTTCCTAGCCTGGGGAAAGATGCTTATCCTTAAGGAAATGCCAATGTGGGGGAAGCTGCATCTTTATCTTAGCGGCATTTATTCTTGTCTTCGGGACATAGCAAATGCTTAAAGCAGATATACAATGCATTCTCAATGGCCACGTCAGGTCCTTTGGGAAAAACAAGGTCAGGCTGAACTAATTTTATACCAAATGGCTTCCTCATATACTCCAATACATGCTATTGTTTGCCATTTTTATCATATTTATACAGCAGTTATCTTTCATGAATATTTTATATATAATGCATTTCAACATCACTATATTATCAGTACTATTATTTCCCTAATTAACAGAGAAGATGTATATACCTTCATCTTTTGGTTATGAAATATGTGGATGAGATACTTTTAAAAATCATTCCAAAATTAACATTGCATTCTGGTCATCATTCATTAATTCCAAATTTTTACACATGGACTAAAAACACATGCAACATTTACTAAATGTCTACCTTGAATCAGGCTTATGCAGCATATTAGATAAATATAGGTAAAAGTAATACTACTCATTTTCAAAGAATTTAAAATAATGTGTATATTTTTTTAGGATGAAAAATCACATAACTGAAATAATTCAGTATTTGCAAGACATTTATCATAGAAAAACATGGAGGTATCCCCAGGACTCTCTTGTGAAATGATCCACAGACTGGAAATATTTGAAATTCATTGCTGCAAATCTCCTTGTTCCTCATTTTCATTATCACTTAAAAAAATAAACAAACAGATGGCACAGAGGAAAACAGAAAACTGCAAGGTCATTGTATTCCCTCATGGGGAAAAATTTTTAGTCAATCACACCACAGGAAAACATGAAATACATTGTAGTTGATTTATTTTTCATGTTTCATGCTCACTTTATCTATGTTTGAGATTTTGGGATTTTTGGAAAGCCAGTGATATATTTCAAAGAAATAAATATAAACTGAGTGACATGCGAGTTGAGAAGAGTCATAGTTGTTGAGGGACTTGATGAGTGTGGCAGAGGTCTCAAGGCATCCCATAAGTCTAAATTTGACTCTACGGAACTGACATGACTTCACATATAACGTAAATCAGTTCCAGAAATCTTTCACGAAAACACTTAATCAAAATGCATGACTTATTTAAGAAATCGAATCATCTAAAGAAATTGAAAGCTACTTTACAGAAATAAGAGTAAATGCATGTGACCGGACATTAGTATTTGGTTAAGTATCTGAAAGAGAAGATTTTCTACGAAGCCACCTTAAAAAGTACTGACTCTGCCCCTTTACATCTATAAACCTTCAAGATATATCTCTATGCCTGAGCTCTATACGTTTTTCTTAGTTGAATTTCAAAAACAAAAACGAAAGAAAGAAAACGTAGCAACTAAAGATGACTTTATCTGACATTTTTCATTCGAACTGAATCTCTATAGTTCCATTACGTCGTCTTTACTCTGCTTTCTGGTTGTTTTGATTTATCTTCTAGAAACTTATTAAAGCATAATTTTCTCTATTAGTTTCTAATACTAAATAAGACTCTATATGCAATGCTATTTTTCTTCTATCACTTCCTAAATGAACAGAGGAATGATTCATAAGTACTTCATATATGAAACATAAAAGACCGAATGAATAAAAAGAAAACCCTTAGAAAATACAAGATAAGCATTGAAATTTAAATTAAATTAGTCCACATCTAACATAAAAAAAAAAAGTACCTTACTTACGAAAACTTTTTAAAATAGAAGAATGGAAATCAGCACATCCAGATGAAAGTAAAGGACGTGTCCATCATGCAATTTTATAATTCAATAATCAAATAACTAGTTTATTTTTTATTACTTTCACACTTGATCTATTAAACAAGGGTTACAGAAAGTTGAGAGGTAATGGTATGTGGAAAACTCTCTGTCATTCTTTGTGATTATATGATTTTTGTATCTCTAATTGCTTGTGATTACCGTTTTGTCTTCTGAAGCTAACCAGAAGAAATATATTCAATACCTTAATTATTCAATATGACTTGAAGAGTATTTCTTTTAGCACCTATGTTTCAGGTTTTAAATTTTTTTTTTTTAAAGATCATTTTTTTCTGCTAGGAAAATGACAACTTTCATTGTAGGTTCCTGATTCAAGATCAACCTTGTTTGGCGGGGAGGAGGTTTTTTTTGTTTTTTTGTTTTTTTTGAGGAAGATTAGCCCTGAGCTAACATCTGCCACCAATCCTCCTCTCCTTGCTGAGGAAGACTGGCCCCAAGCTAACATCCGTGCCCATCTTCCTCTACTTTATATGTGGTACACCTGCCACAACATGGCTTGACAAGCAGTGCATAGGTCTGCGCCCGGGATCTGAACTGGCGAACCCCAGGCCACTGAAGTGGAACATGGGAACTTAACCTCTGGACCACCAGGCTGGCCCATCAACCTTCTTCTTGAACAAGAGAGCACAACAGTTATGAGGTTTCTCATGCCAGTGCTAAGTTGGAGTGTCTCAATGTGATCGTTTGCCTGGTGTCACCTTCTGTTTTATTACTTCCTTTGTGTTTCTCCTAATTTTGTGTGTTTTCCTTTGTGGTAGGTAATAGCTTTCATCCCAAGAGGTCCTAGTGACTACCTCTTCTGGTGGGGCTTCCAAAAAAGCATTCTGGATTGCCTACTGTTTCAGAGAAAATATTAAATTATTTGGCAGGTATTTTAAGCCTTGTTACCCAGCAGGCAGTAAATACTTAATTGTTTTACTAATTCAAACAGTGCAGACCTATGACAAAAGAAGATAGGTAAAAAGAGAGTATAATAAAACAAGCAAGCACAGAGAAAAAAGGGAAATAGGATGGAGGGGAAAACAATGGGAATATTTAGCTGTGTATAAAAGTATATACATATTTCTATAAAGATAATGATTATAACATTTATGATTACAATAAAATAAAACATAGATTATTAAATCCTTGGAATAAAAGATGTGTGATAAATAGAGTTTTAAGTAAAATGAATTTAAAAGTCAGTCATCCTTCATAATTTGAGAAAGGGAAAAAGTAAAATCTTTCTCTTGGAATCTTCCAAATTCACACCTTTACTAACAAATTGAATCACATCACCATAACCAAAAAGACACAATTTGACATTTAAGGATATCTGAGAATTCAGAAAATCAATTATTTTAACTTTTAGTTAACATGAATACCTTAATTTCCCTAGTGAATAAAAAGGTAAAATTAAAGAGTTTTGTATTTTAATATGACATCAATAACATGTCTCTTTTAATACAATTTAATTTATTATTCAAGAGGAGTGATCTACTTCTACCATAAGGCTTTCTAGGAAGAATTCTAATAATTGGGAATTTAAGAACATTAAACAATGCAGAAGGAAAACAAAATATAGCTGTCCCCCGATATTGTCTCTGATCTCATTCGTAACTTAATGCTGTGAGATAGACATTGGTAGTGTGAGGGGACAAGCATGCTCTAAACATATTATATATTTATGTTCTACACATGATACATTTTTATAATGGAATTTTGGTGAATTATCGTGACTAACAAACAACGAAAGGGTATATCTTAGTGGTTAAAAACAAAAACTCAGGATAGATTCTTTCAATTCTGACTTTACCTCTTATGAGCAACGTTAAATTAGATAAGATCTTTGCATCTCAGAATCTCAGATGCATTATTAGAAACTTATGTTTTCAAAGAAAATCTTATATTGCTGATTTCCTGTTGAATGTTATATGGAGTGTAATAACAGAAATAGTGTCCAAACTTGACATATGGCATGAGAGAATGACAGAACTACAAACACATCTATTCTTTCTTTGTGCAGTCCTGTATTTCTCAATACTAGCTTGAAAATAAGAATCTCATTCACATTTCTAAGGCTATTTCCCCCCGTTAAAAATCGATTGGAAGAGTAACATTTCCAACCCAGGTGAGAAAAATCTGAAATTCGTAACTATAATATTCTAGAAAAGAAGGAAACCTGACACTACTTCTTTTAAATGACTGTTAGGGATATCACATGTGATAGAAGAAATGTTTAATTTTGTGTGGAAATATTATTTATAATTTCTATTTACTTTATAACTTCTAGAATTTTTTTATCTCCAGGTTGTCTATTTGAAGATCAAGTTTATAGAGCACACAACACAAAACAAGTAAATAAAAACCCACTCATCTATTGAAAATTAAGAAAAGGCCAGTAGGAGTCTGCAGGCTCGAAGCCATCAGGGTGCAGAATCTTAATGGAGTTAGGAGCTCAGCAGGCTTAGATCTTCAAAGGCCACCAGATTAAAAGCTGATAGAAGAAAATTCAAAGAGTTTGCTTATTTTCAGAAAGGTAATTTTTCTATTTACTATTAGGAAACATGACTTTTATGTAAACTGTCTATTTTGATATACAGTAACTACTTTTCTTGATGGGGAAACCTAATTAAACATAACTAAAGTAAAATATTTATTTAGTACTTATAGAATTAAACTAAGTACATGCCCTTAACAATCATCAAATATAACTCCTTGTGTCCTTTCATGTCACCCTTCTAACTGATGTAAAAATTACAAAATAGAGGCTGGCCCAGTGGCGTAGTTGTTAAATTTGCAAGTTTCGCTTCAGCGGCCCAGAGTTCACCAGTTGGGATACTGAGTGTGGACATATGCACCCCTTGTCAGGTCATGCTGTAGCAGGCATCCCACATATAAAGTAGAGGAAGATGGGCACAGATGTTAGCTCAGGGTCAGTCTTCCTCAGCAAAAGGAGGAGGATTGGTGGCAGATGCTAGCTCAGGGCTAATCTTCCTAAAAAACTTACAACATATTGGGGGTGGCTCAGTGGTATAGTGGTTGACTTGACGTGATCCACTTTGGCAGCCTGGGGTTCATGGGTCAGGTCTCAGGCACAGACCTACACACTGCTCATCAAGCCACACTATGATGGCAACCACATACCAAATAGAGGAAGATGGGCACAGATATTAGCTCAGGGACAATCTTCCTTAAGCAAAAAGAAGTTTGGAAGCAGATGTTAGCCATGGGCCAATCTTCCTCACCAAAAATTAAAAAAAAAAGAAAGAAAGAAAAATGCAAAATATCATTACTCCTAAAAAGAGTAATGTAGTATCTTACATTATTTTTCAAATAAAATCTTAGATTGCTGATTACGTGTTAAATGTTCTATGAAGTGCAATAATAGAAACTGTGTCCAAATTTGACATACGACATGAAAGAATCACAGAACTAATGTAGCATCTTAATGTAGTACCTTACACTTTTTTTACAGTTAAAATATGTATATTTTATTTCTCTAAGTAGATCATGAATTCTCCAATCACACAGAAACTGCTTCATATGTTTTGTAACCATGACCATCCTCATCATCATCCTCATCATTAGGGATGCTGTTTTACAAGTGAACACCAATCTCAGTGCTAACCAGGATAAAAGTTGAATTATCAGAGTCTTGTGCCAGTCCAGATAGTAACTCAGGGCTCTGGACTCTACATTTTTCATATCAACATCATCACATGCCTTCACAGTTCCTTGACCGGGAAAGAGTGATCTAGAAGTGTGCATGCAGGATACATTTAAAAGTCAGGCATGGCGATGTCTTCCATCAGTGCTGCCCACATTCCATTGGCCCAAATGCAATCATAGAGCCCCAGTGGAAAAGCAAGGGGAGCTGGAAAGTAGAGAGGAGCTTGTGTGTATTCAGAGAACACTGCCAGTCTCTACCACAGTTATCCTAACCAATAAAATAGCAAATATTTCCATGGGCTTAACTGATGCCAGACTCTGTTCCTAGTGTTTTACATATATAGACCCACTAAACCCCTCTCAACTCTATGAGATAAATACCATTAAAAACTCCATCTTTTATTTAGAGAAACATAATTCTATAAGAAACAACCCAAAGTCTCAGATCTCCATAGATTTGCATAATAAAAATATATTTCTTTTTCATATCACAATAGGTTGCATCTGGGGTAAGGAAGCTTGTCCTCCACACAGTCATTCAGGGACATTTCCATCTTCCATCCTGTGGTTTTGGCCATGAACATCATCATATGTAAAAAAAAAAAACAAACTTCTTTCCTTTTTAACTATTGATGGGGAAGAAGAACAAAATTATGCACGGGTAAATTTTATGGGCCAGGCTGGAAGTGTTGCAATCACCTCTGTTCTCATTTCACTGGATTCGCTTGGATGAGAGTGAATGTATATGAGATGGGGAATATATTTGGACTCTGTACCTATGAACAAACAGAAGACGTAGATAGTGACGAGTCCCAGCAGTTGTTGTCACACCCCGTATTTTAGGTAAGAAATCTGGGAAGAAAGAGCTTAAATAACAACTTCTTCAAGGTCACACAGAAGTTGACAGAAAAAGAACTTGAATTTATGTAATTTATCTTCATAATCTGTGCTCCTATCCACTATACTGTTTTCATAATGCTTGTAATTAAACACAAATGTTCAATACGTATTTCTTAAACAAGTGACTGTAGAATAGATAATTTTACACAGAATATAGAACAGATAATTTTACTCAATGCACTTTTATTAAATGATTGAATGTAGAACAGATAATTTTACCCATATATTTGATGTAAAACGCTTATTTTGGTCGTCACTTGCTGGCATTTTAATATCTCTAGTAAGGTATTACCCAGGTACATTGTAATATTTTATTACTTGGAAAATAAATTCACTTTCATATCAATAAATTGCACCCCCTTGACGATTAGCTGTGCAGCACTGTATCTGTCAATTCGGCCTCCTTGCCTTCACCTTGATCTCTTCCAGCAGATACAATTGAAGCTACAGACAGACAAATGTCGAGTTAGCACTCATTTCCCTAGGTGAATTAGACAGTTGTCACAGAGGGCGGAATCACAGGAAATGTTTAAATGATTATTGAGAAAAGAAGAAGTGGTGGATTATTGACCACTTCTACCTTTGCTTTGGAGAAAACTATTCTAGGAATGCGTTCCTCCAGTGGAGAAAACCTGAACAGAAGAAGGGAAGGATAACTTTCACACGGGATAGCAAATAATTTTTAAAACATCTTTCCCTAACTGGCAAGGAAATTGCTATACTGTTAATGGTCTGTGAATCTTTAATTACAGATAAATGTTCCTGTTAGTATCTGTCCTCAGGGCAAAAATGCAAACACATTACACCATAAGAGAAGCAGAGAAATGAATTTATGCTTTAATGAGCTGTGGAGTCTTATTATTCACTTAATAGAATATGACACTTTGACTTTGTACTGGAAACAAACTGGGAATATGAGGTCCAATTTGTATTCTGGGAAATTGTTTACTCTGAAAATTTACCCAATCATTAGTTATTTTTTTCTTTGATATTGAAGACTTCCTTTCGTTGTTTTTCCTTTCTATTTTTAATTAGTTTAAAGTAATTATTTGAAAATTCAACATTAATTTTCTCTCTATTCTGGAGGGAAATCATTCATGGAAAAATCTCATTTTAGGTTCGTCATTTCACTGCGACACTCTGTGTTTTGCTATCTACTTGCGAACAAGCAAAATCAGACTTCGCAATTGCCCCAAGCGCTAATGAACCGTCCATCTAAGGAAGCACTTTTCATTACGTAGCATCACCAGATTTAATTGAGCATTTAATTCATAGTTTGTCAGTCTGCTGGTTACCTGGTGATTTATAGCCAATTCTCACACCAAAGATAGAAGGTACTGTCGATTTAAATGAGACATCGAAACTCAAACCTTTTAAAATAAGAGATTAAATATGTCTAGTAGATATGTTAGTGTAATTGCCATCGTTATTGTTGTTGCTTATGCTCCAAATGTGATGCATGTGAGAGAAGAGGGAAATAATAATGGCAATGAACTTCTGGCTTAGTAAATGAAACTTATATACATTTATAGCTATTATAACATGAAAAATTAAATATTATTTAAAGGGTCACACATACTAAATAGACAATTAAAATTTTATTCATTTGAGAATGTAAAAGTTATACTCAAAAGCTATAATAGTAGTAGTTCTGTAATAGAGATGATTATTTGCTTTTATTCATCTGCAGGAAAAAGAGAATATTGTTCATCTTCCTGAAACTTATTTGACCACAATTACAAGGACTTGCAACTTCAAATCTAAGCAAAGCAGTGGACTTTTTGTAGTTAGCAGAGTGAGAGAAAATCAGTTCTGAGAAGCTAAAAGTTAACAATACTGATAAAAGTGAATAGGATAAAAAAGCTTTGAGGCATTTGATGTTTTGTATCTTGCATAGGTATTATCATCTCCAGTTTAAAATTGAGGAGGATGAAGCTCACTGAGTGTAAGTAACTTTATTCATTCAGAACGTATTTATTGAGTTCTAGTCTGTGCTAGAGACTGCCATAAAGCGAGAATTATAGCTGGGATAAAATTGATCTATTCTAATCTCATGCAGCAACAGAAAATAAACAATCCCAAAAGTTTTTACTTCCTTTAAATTGTATTAAGTCCAAAAAGGAGAAGTAGAAGGTGCTATGAGAAATATTAAAGAAGAGTTTGACCTTGAATGGGTGTCAAGGAAAATGTCTGGGAAGAATTGCAATTTAAGGGGTCACTTGAAATGTTGTATATTTATGGAATTACATATGTACCATACACGTAAATATGAGAGACAAAAAGAGGAGGAGAAAGAGAAGGGAAGAGAGAAAGAGAAAGACCGAGAAAGAGGGAGAGAGTTTAAAATACTTCTTCTTCCTCTGTGTTCTGATCCAGTGAAAAATGGCCAAAGTGGCCAACGAGAATAAAAACACAATTCATCCTTTATTGCTGCTGAAGGCAGAATGGAAAATATGGCTTGGACCAGAAAAATATACTTACTGTCTCTGCATCATAGAATTGAATGGACTTAACCACCTAATTGAAGTGGAGGAAAATGATTCATAGGCAAAAATTTCATATTATATTTTTGAGTGCACTATATCAATGTTCATATGTATGATGAGTGAATTAATCTATAAAACATATTTTACTTTTTGGAATATATGAAAAGGAATCTTAAATAGTGACATAACCATGTATATTCCTCACTTTATACCTACTCTACTTTATGAATTAGTGTTTTCATTCCATTTCAACCACTCACATTTGCTGCTTCTACTTTAAAATCATCTCAAACTAAAATCTCTATTCCAGCTGCTCCTGTTTTCCTTACATTGTTTCAAAAATCAGGTACTTTTCCTTCCCTTATTTGAATGGTCACCATCAGCTGCAAACCAAGCACCATGTCATTTCTTATATCATCACTTTCTCTTTTCCTATAGTTTTTTGCCCCTAAATTTGATAAACTCTTGTCAGTATCATTAGATGCAGCATACATATTCAGCGACATAATTGTCAATGCTATTAACCTCATCATATATACTTAACAAAATACTAATTCTTTCCCTCAACCTTACATAAAATTTGCAAGCTCATTATACTCGCTTATGCATCTAATCTGTCTGTAAAAGGTATATCTTAACGGACTAGAAATTTTCTTGGAACAATGACGCTTCTCAGTGCAAATGAATAAATGAATTTTTCTCACAGCTTAAATTCATAATTTCATTGATTTATAGAAGAAGTACACATTATAAATCATACAATATATGCTAACGTTGTCATCTTCTGGCTTAGAAAAAGACTAGAAATAAAATAGACTAAAACTTTTTGAAATAAAAGAGGCCAGGAAATTTTGTGGTAGTATAAGGAAATCATCAAACTTTAAAATGTACAAGTGAACTTGAACATATAGGAAAATGTGTAGCCTTAAAAACATATTATTTTAATTTGTTCTATGTCTCTATGTTCATATTTTATTCATATTAAGCTCATTTTGAATTTCTCTCCTCTTTTTAACATAATTTAAAATATCTACTCATTTATTCATTCATCCAACAAAATTTTATTAAACAATTACTTGTTCTCTTCCATCTGTTGTAGAAAGCAATGAAACAAAACAGACAAAAACTTACATTCTAATGGGAAGATGTACAATAAATAAAAAGGTAAAATATATTGAATGTTAGTGATAAGTGATAAGGAGAAAATTAAGCAGGAAGAGTATGTGGTTGTGGCAGGTGGTATTTTTCAAATATAGTCACAACTATATCACCCATCCTACATGCTGCTTTATATTCTGATGTTACCACTTTACCTTTAAAAGGTGGTGTCTAGGCCACATCCTCATGAATCTGGGTTGGTCTGAGACTAGTTTAACCAACATAATATAATAGAAATGACAATGTGTGCAGCCAGGTCCACAATAGACATTTTATTTTGTTCACCAGGACACCAGCTTTTGGAGGTCTGTGCCTCTGTGTAAGAAGTCTGATTATCCTGCTATCCCTGTGCTGTGAGCAAGTCCAGGGCATATGGAGAAATGACCCGCATATCCTCTGATTGAAAATCCCATGTGAAGTCTCAACTGAAAGGCGAGTATGTAATTAAAGATACTTGCAGAGGATGTCATGCCCCAGCTTTCAAGTCCCCACAGCTGTGGATAAACCAATAATCTTGCCCTGTCCAAATTCGTGACCCATAAAATCTGTGAGCTTAATAAATGGTTTTATAACACTGTGTTTTGGGATGGTCTGTTGCAAAGTAACTAGAAAGCAAGGTTTTACATTTTAGACAGGATGACCAGAGAAGAGTGACATTATGCAAATATTTGTACCACCTATTCCACCTCCAAGCGGAGTTATCAGTAAAGAAGATATGAGTCTGAAGTTTAGGGAAAATGTCCAGGCTGCAGAAGCCTCTAGTGGTCCTCCGTTGGGAAATACTCCATAAAAGTGGAGTGTTCTAGAAATTCTTCTCTCATTTTTCCCAGTACCATTACACATATTCAGAAAGAAAAAAATGCTTTCCAGCTTCCAGAGTCTTTTTTTAATTGTATCCAGGGGATGATAGGGTGGATATTTCAAGTTTTTCACTATGTATTTTATACATACTTACCATGTGCATGACTTTTAGGTTTATTTTTTTTCTTATTATTTACGTTTCAACATGAATGATTAGGGCAGACCACTCCTTCAGGTTCTTCTCATTTACTGAAATCTCATTGCCTGTCTCTTTAAAGATGAGCAAATAAACAAGTTATATTGACCTAAAGTATCAGCTTGATTTATTGCATATGTTTGATTCTAACAAGTAAGATGAAAGTGCATAATTAATTTAATATAAAACACATGATATGAAATTATATTTACACATTAATTTAAAGAAGAAGCCTGATTTCATAAAAGATATAATATTGAAAAATGCATATTGGCATAATAGCAATACGATGTTTGGTTTGTCTTTTTTATCTAGATTTAAGAATCATCTTTTTAAAAAGTGCACCTTAAAATCGTGAAGGTAAGAGTAATTTTTCCTTATGAACAACAATGACAAAAAAAGATAATTAGGAAATGGTCATTCACCTTGTGGTGAATCTTTATGATTTATGTTATTCTAACCTATGTCAATGTACTCCTCTACATATTTAAATGAGTATTAGAGTTAATGAATGGGGAAAAACAGTTAAATTATTTTTTAATCTTCTTGCCTACTTTGCATGTTCTCTTGATTATAATGATTTAGGCTTAATGTTTATCACATTTTTGATGTCTGTCATAAGGTAACTTGCGATGCCATCCTCCATACATTAACATAACTGTATATATTCATATTTTCCATTTAGACCAAAATTTTATCACCTGTCTAAAAATTTGAATAATTATGTTACTCTTTAATTAGCATAATAATATTAATATTGTGTCAGATTTACATGGTTGAATAATGTTTTTTCCATTTTTAGTGGAGGAAGGAAAAATTTAAGATGAGTTACTTATTATAAATTTCTGTGGGTCAGTACACTTAGGGATTTATGAATTCCATTTCATAGATTGCTATATAAAATATTTGGCCTATATCATTTAATTATCACTGTGTTACAAACCACTCCAAAATCCTGTAGCTTAAAATCAACCACTCTTTATTATTAGCTAACTTCCAAAGCTTGCTATGGCTGATCCAGATCAGGCTGGACTTTTACTGGATGGGTTTCCTCAGGGATCAGTGGTTGACTGGATCTGAAATTGATCCTGGCCCTACTCTTGACTGGGTTTGCCTTGGGCACCTCAGCTGATACTTCTCTGCTCCAGCTGTCATTCATCCTCTCTCTAGGACCATCAGCCTAGCCCAGGCATGCTCTCATCTTGGTGATGTCAGAACCTCAAGAGCTACTGAGTGCAGTCTCCAAATGCTTTTTAAGACGCTGCTGATGTCATATTGACCTAAGCAAGTTGCAAACTGAGCCCGGGGACAGAGAATTAAACTTATGCACAGTGGGAGAGCATTGAAAACTTACACAGAAAAACATGTAGATGGAGCAAGTGATGAGGAAATTGGGCCATTAATGCAATCTAAACAAAGTCTATAAATAGCGCCGATTTAGTCTTCCAAGTTCTTCCTGTCCATTTTGATCCCCAACTGCTTTTATCTCCCAGACTCATATGTATATTCTTTCTTCCTGAACATATAACCCAAATTATGTTTGAACACTAAAGTGTAAATGATTAGCAAAAAATTGACATTAATATTCCCCAAAGAGTTAATTCCATTTTAATAGTTATAGGTGTTTATTACAATGTATGAAAGTAAGTTCTCATAAATCATCTAGCAAGTTATGAAAGATTTGGGAATTACTATAATCTTACCGATCACGCCTCATCCCCCTCTGATGTGCACAGATCATGTTTTGTTTAAAAAAAGCCACAAATAATATCTTGAAGTCACATTTTGTTGGTCCTGTTTATTAAGCAAATCATGATGAAAATAAAACATATATAAAGAAAGCATTATTTTAATTATTATCAATGTTTCTGAACAGTGACAAAATATATACAAGACAAATGAATGTTTTGGTACTATGTATGTTCTCATTTAGTAATTCAGAAGTCAAAAAAAAGGAAAGAGATAAGTTAAAAAAATAGATAGGCCAGAAAGTTTACCTATGTGGCACAACAAATTGAATAAAAAAAAAAATGGGAATTACCATCTTTGATATAATTTACTGCATATCAAGTGGCTAAAAATTTGAATAATTATGTTACTCTAATTAGCATAATAATATTAATATATCTAGATGTCAGATTTACATGGTTGAATAATGTTTTTTCCATTTTTAGTGGATTATATGTCATTTTTAAATGTTTTTTCCCAACAATAGCAAAATATGATAGATTTACTCTGCTTTATACTATTTACTAGACGTCTCTGAGGCATAGTTTAGAGATGCGCTGTGTGCAATAGATGTATAAATGATTTGTTTACATTACTCTATATAAATGATTTGTTTGTTTAATGTCTTGGAAATTATTTGATGTATTAAGGTTGCTGATCCTGTTGTCATCAGATTACTACAATAAACAAGATCTGTATCTAATTTGGTCTTCTTTTAGCTTGTCTAAACCAAATGCATGTGTTTTTATTCTCCATTGTTTTTTATATTGATGGCACCTTTATCAATTTCATATCAACATATCACATTTATAAGGCTTCAATTTCCCATTATTAGAGGTTATTGTTCAAAAATTGTGATGTATTTCAAAGAGAAAGTAAAACATAGTATAAGAAATGTTTATGCATACCCTACCAAAACATAAGAAAAGTTAAGAGCATATCTTGATGTTAGTGTTTATACCATGGATTGATATTATATTTCTATTGCATATGAATATATTTATATATATAATATAACATTTTGCTACTTCAATGTATAGGTATAAAATCATCTATACATGTAAGTTTTGTAATCTACTGGTTTTACTCATAATTTTGTGTTCCTGGTTGACCTATGTTTATAAATTTTTTAAAGGTTCCTTTTATGAATAACCCATTTATTTAGTCTATTTTCCAGTTCACATGAACTATGTTATTTTTTACAGTATCTAGCTAGAACTGGATTTGTTGAGTCTTATGACATGACATCAGTCACATTTACTAGCTGAATTATCAATTGCTGTGTCATAAATTTCACCAAAACTTGGCTACTTGATGGAATAAACATTGGCTTTTTCAGTTTCTGTGGTTGAGGAAGCCCGGGTTGGCTGAGCCAGGTCCTCCACTGACTCTAGGTCTCTCACAAGAACACAGTCATCTCAAAGTGTGACAAAGAGTGGATCTGCTTCCAAGCTCCCCATATCGTTGTTGGCGGGATTGAATACTTCACATGTTGAACTAAGGGCCCAGATTCCTCACTGTCTATTGGTGGAAAGTCAACCTTAATTCTATCGACAAGGAAGTTCACAATATGGCAACTGACTTCATCGACTGCTTCATCTAACATAACTGAAACTTTGTACCCATTGAATAACATCTCCCCATTTCTCACTCCCAGCTCCTGGCCAGTACCATTGTACTTTCAGCCTCTGCATGTTTGAATATTTTAGATACCTCATGTGAGTGGAATCATGCAGTGTTAGTCCTTCTATGACGGGCTTATTTCACTTAACTTAATGTCCTCCAGTTCATCCGTGTTGTCACAGAGAGCAGGATTTTCCTCTTCCTCGTGGATGAATAATACTCCATGGTATGTATACACCATGTTTTCTTTATCCATGCACCTGTCGATGGACCCTTGGTTTGTTTCCATATGTTGGTTATTGTGAATAATGCTGCAATGAACAGATGAGTGCAGATATCTCTTTGAGATCCTGATTTCAATTCTTTTGGATATATACTGAGAAGTGGGATTGCTGGATCATATGGTAGTTCTATTTTCAATTTTTTGAGGAATCTCCATACTCATTTTCAGAGTTTTGCTGCCATTATACATTCCTACCAACAGTGCACTAGGATACCATTTCTCCACAACCTTGCCAACACGTGTTATATTATGTGTTTTTTTGATAATACCATCCTAAAAGAAGTGCGATTATATCTCATTGTGGTTTTGATTTGAATTTTCCTGATAAAATGTTACATTGAGCATCGTTTCATACACCTACTGGTCAATTTCATGTCTTCTTTGGAGAGATGTCTTTTCAAATACTTTGTCCATTTTTCAATCAATTTTTGTTTGTTTGTTTGCTACTGATTTGTAGGAGTTCCTTATGTATTTTGGAAATTAACTGCTTATTTGATATGTGATTTACAATTAATTTCTCTCATTTCACGTCACCTTTTCATTCTGTTGGTTGTTTCCTTTGCTGTGCAGAAGCTTTTTATTTTGGTGTATCCCACTCATCTATTTTTGCTACTGTGTAAGGTAGGGGTCCAATTTCACTTTTTTGCAAGTGGACATCCAGTTTTCTCAACATTATTTATTGAAAAGACAATTCTTTCCCATTGTCTGTTTTTGAAACTCTTGTCAAAGATTAGTTTACCATATACGTGTGGGGTTATTTCTGAGTTCTCTCTTCTGTCCCAGCACCACACTGTTTTAATTACTGTAGTTTTCCACAGCTGACACCACACTCAATGGTGAAAGAGTGAAAAGTTTTCTTCTAAGATCAGGAACAAGGCAAGGATGATCACTCTTCCCACCTCTATTCAATATAGTAACGGAAGCACTAGCCAGAGAAACTACGCCAGAAAAGGAAATAAAGGGAATCCAAATCAGAAAAGAAGTAGAATTATTTTTTGCAATGACGTAATCCTCTATGTATATAGCCTTAGAGACATCACAAAAAAACTGTTAGAACTGATAAACAAATTCAGTAAATCTGCAGGACACAAAATTAACAAACAAAAATCAGTTGCATTTTTGTACACTAACAAGGAACCATCTGAAAATGATATAAAGAAGTCAATTCCATTTACAATAACATTATTAGTCTAGGACACTGAAAACTACAAAACATTGGTGAAAGAAATAGAGGAGGCATAAATAATGGAAAGGCATTCTATGTTCATGGATTGAAAGACTTAACATTGGTAAGATTTCCATACTACCCAAAGCAATCTAAGATTCAGTGTAATCCCCGTCAAAATTCCAATGACACTTTTCAAAGATGTAGAAGAAAATAATTGTAAAATTTGTTTGGAATCACAACAGACCCTGAATAACCAAAGCAATCTTGAAAAAGAACAAAGCTGGAGGCATCACACAGCCTGACTCCAAAATATATTATAAAGCTACAGTAATTAAATACATGAATACTAACGTTTTTATATTTATGTGTGTTCTAAATATCGTCTCGTATTTTGGGCTTGTGGCATTTTGCAACAAATGGCTACAAATTGTTCTCATCATTATACTGTAAGCTCATTTGCAACATGACTTTGCCATTTTTCTCTGAGAGAAATAAAAACTAATAAAGATTCTGGGCTGCATGTAACTTGCTTCAACCTATAGAATAAGTAATTTTGTGTGAATATAAACCTAGATCTCAAGAGGACATGCACCTTTTGCTCTTGCTCTGGTGGAACCCTGGCCTGTCACCTTCCCGGAGAAAAGCTGAATCTAGCTTCTATGATGATGTGAAATCACATGAAAAAAGAGAGAAGTCCAAATAACATTCCTTGGCAATGTTAATAGTATTTAGTGTTTAGTACTATAAAATATTTTAAGTAATAAAATAATAAATTGAAAGGAAGAATAAAGAACAACAAAAACAATTAATGAATCAAGAGTATCCAGGCATACATAGAACAAATCAAATAGAATTTCTATTTCTAGATGTGAAAACTATAACAGTCAAAATGAAAACACAATGACTTTTAACAGTAGTTCAGGCACAGATAAAGGGAGGAATAATAAACTGGAGGACAAACTTAAAAGATTTGGCAAATACAGTCAAATATATCAAAGTATAAATTAGAAATTCAGAGACATAATAGATGGAGTCATCATAGAAGGTACACTAAAGGTTACATTTAATCAGGGTTCAGTTGCAAACAGAAACCAATGATAATGCTTATGAGTCTATATGTTATTACAGGAGAGGCAGGCATTATCACAACAGTATTAAAGTTAGAATACGCATCATGGCCAAAGGCTGCCTCACAGCAAGGGTATGGACAGCCAGAACTAAACGTCAATTGCTGTCTTCTGTATAGGCCAAATGGAGATGTTTTCTCTCTCAGATTGGAAAAGTGACATGTGTACAGAATATTCTGGAACTAAGGAGCCCAAAATGGGGTTTCTGTTGGGATTTCTAATACTTTGCCAGTCACATAGGCATATCCCTGCTATGTAGCATAACATGTTTGTATCAAACAGGTCATCTGGGTTTTGCAGTGGTAGCAAATAAGTCCAAAATCTTGGTGGATTATTACAATAAATCCAGTTTCTTCCTCAAGCTTTGTTTCCTTCAAGACTCATTGAGGGGCTCTGCTCTATTGAACAAAGTTACAATGGAATCTATGCTGAGATGGCAGTTTCACCTACACAGGTATTCCACAATCACCAACTAGGAGATAGTACAACTTTCTTGAAAAGCAACACACTTCAGTTCTCATATTTCATTGAGCAAAATCAAATTGACACATCTGACTTCAGAGAGGTTGGAGAAGGGTAAGTATATGCTGTGTGCAGAAAATAAACCGAGTATTTTTCAGCAGCCCTAATGATTACCACACATTTGATTTCAAAATAAACAAATAAAAAGATGTTCCACAAGATTTTGAAATATTTCATACATACTCAGAAGATCATTCCAAAAATGATCTAATGTAGTGCTTAGTTAATATCTAAAATATGTTTCCATCCTTACTTAGATATACATGTTTATCTTAAAATTTTATACAAAATTGAAATTAATTTGTGTCAGCCTAAAAATCACGTTTAGAGGAAAAAAATAATATTACTAAATTGCTTTACTTGGCTATAAATCAGAGGACATTGAAATCTACTGTATTTTAACCTTTTATAATAAAAGGGATTTAAATAAGCCTTTATAGAACTAATGTTATGCTTATCAATATTTATTTTATAAAACTTAAAGAGCTAGATATAGATATATGGATATATCCAGTTGTCTAGTTCTGTGTTCAATATTAATTGAATAAGTACTATGTACCAGGCACTGATTATGTTGTTTGACTACATCATTAAATAAAACAGAAGTCATTTCTACCTTCCTAGAGAATAATTCTAGCATGATCAATGTTAAATTGCTACACACATTTTAGTCACGCCTATGTATGTAATCACGCAGTCATATACCCACGTGTATTAAGAAGTATAAATGTTTATCTAGATATACTTTTCAAAGTTATACAGACACATATAATATAGATTCAAAGCACTTCTATAGATTTATTTCAAAGTGGAATTATGCATATGTAGAAGTCTGAGTTTCTGCTTAAATGTGCACTGTGAATATGTCTTCATGCCTTTGACGTATCTAAAACATCATTTTAAGTGAATGAACAGTTATTCAATTATTTTGTTACCATGTTGGGATTATCTCATACATGTTTTTAGATATTCAAGCTATTTGAGATATTTTGTTATGCAATGGTAAAGTTCATGAAGTTTTAAAAAATGTAAATTTACTAGGCTATGTTAAAATGGTCCTCATGTTCTAATTTAAAATGTGTCAAAACTAATATGTTTGCTGGATAAAAATGTCTATATTTTCCTAATTGAGGTCTTTAAGGGCTAAACCGATTTTTTGCTTAGTAAAAGTACTAAATACCAATGTCAATTTTCTCAGTGAATCTTTGAGATAATATGCAAAACTAAGAATTAATATTTAAGTAAAGCATTCAGTTACTCCCCTCACAATAAGCAGTTGTTTAGAGAAGATAAAAGTGTTTAATCTTCACTTTGCAAATGAAACATTCCTTTAGAAAAGAGTGGATATTCCTTTTAAGTAAATTGCTCTTTTTAAAAAAAATCATTTAGGCTCACTCTAACATGAGCAATTTTACCAAAAATATATTGCATGAAACATTTCCTGTCATGAATCTGAATCAGTTGCAAACACCATTTGAAATCCCTGGATCAATACTTCCTGAGCCACATTGCTTAGCCTCCGTGTCCGCGCTCACAGAGGGCAAGGCTGTTAAGAGCCTTCTGATCACCTAGACCTCTTTCCATCTCAGAGGCACTGGAATTCATAATGTGAACAGATTCTATGCTATTTTACATGACAATCAGAGAGTAAATAATGTCCATCCAAGACATCCGTAGGTAATCTTCTATAAGCATCATCGCCACTTTAAAGCTGTATACATTTATTTCAGGATGGAAGATTGCTAAATACATTTTGTAGAGCAACAAATATCAAGAATTTTGAAGAGAAGGTATTTAAACATTACAGGTACAAATAAAATGACCCTAACGTTTTTGATGATTCTCTTGAAAAAGCCAACAATTTATGAAGAATAACTGAAAACTTTACAGTAAAACATTTCATTTACTTTTTAAATTGTTAATGATTAAATATAGCAAATGTAAAATATGATTTAAATAATTTTTCTGTTTAAAATATTTATAGGAAGACTGTCTACACATTAGTATAGTTCCTTATCCCTAATTCAGTTTAGTATACCACCGTAAGGATTCTATGTATCTATATATCTACCTACCTATGTATCTATCTATGTCTGTCTATCCTTATATCTATGTATCTATGTGATTTAGACATTTGAAATGGAACTCACAGTTATGAAATACAGGCATTCAATTAAAGGCAAATATTTCTTATGAAAGTGATACCAGTATAGTTTTTTAAATCCATGACATCTGTTGAAATATTTTATGTGGGGAAATAAGTTTGGTGATATCGTTAGGATTAATTGGTTTGGGTACAAGTATAATGAGCTTGAAGGATATATAGATATTGTCAACAACATTATTTAGCTATTATTTTTGTGTGTGTGTGAGGAAGATTGGCCCTGAGCTAACATCTGTTGCCAAGATTGTTGCCACAGATGTTAGCTCAGGGCCAATCTTCCACTATTTTGTATGTGGGATGCCACCACAGCATAGCTTGATAAGCAGTGTGTAGGTCCCCGCCCAGGATCCGAAACTTTGAATGCCAGGCCCCTGAAGCAGAGCACGTGAACTTAACCACTACGCCACCAAGCTGGCCCCTTTAGCTATTACTTTTAATTAAGGATATCCTAGGTGATGAATAGAATACAGTATAGACATGTCAAATGTTTATTCAAAAGTATAAATAAGAGGAGATATCTGTTGTGTGGATGTAGAATGTATAAAAATCTCTATTTTCACAATTTTGTCCAAACGTTTTTATCTAAATCTTTATACACGAAAATCGTTATACTTAAATTAGTTTCATAGCAGTAGAAAATCAATTTAACCAACCCAAACGTACAAAGTTTCATCTGGAAGCAAAATTAAGCTATTTTTAACTCACCAAGAATTCTAAGTTTAACTATATAATTATTATTTTCTTTTAAATTAAAAGTTTCCATATCTAATTATTGTGTGTACTAATTTTCTACTTAAATACAAATGAAAAATTCCCCTTGAATTGTGTATATGTGTATTGAAGGAAGAGAGGGTGCCCACGATGACAAAGTGCGAGTGAAGTCCATTAGGAAAAGTAAGGTAGATAAGTGATTGGAATAGAGGAGAAGGTGAAATTAGCTAAGGAGGATGAAACAATTTATGCAAGAGTGCCAGACATAAGCCTTAATATTCATTGTTTAGAGAATTATTCACAGTGTAACATACTTAGAAAATAGAGTTTAAGTCAGAAATCAAAAACGCTGGGAAAATCATCTGAAGGCCATGTTGAGCGTCCTCACAGGCACAGTCCTACAGAAGCCTGGTACATTTCAAATAATCATAATTAAATCTGTAATGACAGGTGTCTCGAGCAGAATTATCGGTATGCGTCTATGTACAGGTGTTGATTTGAATCAATTGCAAAGAAATTCACAAAGGTTTTGAGAGAGTTGTATTTTCAACAGACCGAGTCACCTGGAATAAAAGGAATAATGACTTTTAATGTTTTCCTTCTGGGGCCCAAACTTCTGTATTTAGGAAGCAGAATTGCTAAGCAGAACGTCTTCTTCAATGTCCTCATCAGAAGCGGCAAAGGGGGCTGATTGAAAGGAGCCACACTGCAGAGGTAGAGACGAGAGCGGTGAAGAACGCGCCACTGGGGAGCCGCTGCTTCGTAAAGCTTTCTCATCCATTATTTCCAAGACACTACTACTTTCTGATTTTCTTTTTGGATGGCCGCTTCCCAGTATGCTTTGCATGTACCTGTTTCTTGCCTAACTATCAAGCTTCTAGGTTCCCAAACATTATTTTTTCTCATCTTTTAGACTTTCCCTGACTTCTCTCAGGCACCCTATGGTCTCAACTACCATGTATAGGAAGCTGAATCTCAAAAAATAACTCCCACCTAAATTGCTTCCAAGTCTACTTGTTCACTTGAATATCTAAAAAAACCCTTAATGTCAACAGTTATGAAATTGCATTTACTATCCCTCCACTCCTTCTCCTCCCCGCCCCCACACACAAGTACGGGCACACCCACATACATAGATCATGTACTCATACCCGGAAACTCATACAAGTGCTGCAATACAATCATGCACACTAAAAAAGGCAAACATTTACTAAGCCTCTTCACCTATTCTTTACTTATTGAATCGCAAATAGTGAACATGCAGCTACACTTTTAGATTAAACTTTTTTAGCTCATTTTAATAATTAATAAGTTACTGTTAGTTTTACTGGAAATTACAACTGAAAAAATGGGAGCTTAATGGCCTTGGGTACAAAAATGCACAGAAATAGAAAAATTTGACAGAGAGAAAACAAAAAATATCTTCTCCAACAAGTTTGGTGGGTAGAGGAGTACATATGTTTGAAAGGTATTGCATTGATTATTTTAAAATCAGAAACACTTAATAATGTTATTAAAATCCAATATAAAAAGAGGGATTAAAATGATTAACGTGAAATTTCTGAACATAGAGATGTAAGTATTTATCCATAAGACTATTTCTGGGAAGCAATTTTCTGGTACTCTTGCAGCTGAGTAAAGGATAGCGTGGGGGCCTGGAATTGGCCACCCCAAGATATGTCTCTTTGGCACGATGATTATTTGTGGCTTGTTACTTTCCACACAGGAAAGCAACTGAAAAGTAGAATTTACTTACCCTTTGTAAGAGACATTTACATTGTAAAGGAACTCTCCATCTGTAAAGATAATCTCCCTCTGACCAGGAAGAAGGGTAGATGACCTTATATCTAGAAACTCTTAATCGATGGGGAAGGCAAGGATTTAAATCTACATTTGTTTATTGTACTTGTCTGGTAACCTCCTGTAACTGACTCCCCCCACCCCCAACATCCTCCTTTGTCTTCAGCTGGATATGATATTTCAGCTGTGGGGGTTTCAGCCATTATGGTGAGTTGCTCAACTTGCCTGAGCAGCTCCCAGGTATACATTGACAAATAGAAATGGCAAGCAATAGGATATATTGGAGTACATGAGGAAGCCATTCGGTGTAAACCTAATTCGGCCTGACTTTGATATTTTTTCCAAAAGGGCCTGACTGTAGCCATTGAGCACACATTGTCTATCTGCTTTCAAACATTTATTATGGCAAGAACAAAGGCCCTTGAGATAAAGGTGCAACTTCCCTCCCCCTCCCAATGTTGACATTTCCTTAAGGATTAAGCATCTTTCCTTAGGCTAGGAACTGATTGCTGTGCTCACCTCTGACCACCCAGCTTGAGACAATAGACTTGCCTCCTGCTATGCCCTCCAAGATAGCAGACCCACTACCTACTGTGTCCATTAAGAGCTGTGCAGACAGGGCAATCTTGTGACTATTGTGGGAGGGACATTTTAATCATATGTGAAACGTCCTGTTTGTGGGTGTATAACCACTCTGTGCACCCCACTTCTTCGGTGCCCTTTCTTCCTTCGGGAAGAAAGTCCCCCGGGCTATGGTCCTCAAATTTTAGATAAAGCTTTGTTTAATTTTCTCTTGCTATTCTGTCTCATGTGAATTTAATTCATTCTCCGGCCAGACGAACCCACATTGGGTAGAGGAAATGTCTTCCTCCCCTACATTAGTAATATGTATGCTTATATTATGCAAAAAAACAAATCATATGTGTAAGAATTAAATAAAACATTTATAAAATGTCTTATCCAGTAAATTATGGTGACTTTTATTAATTACATACTAATTTATTTAACAAATAATATGTTTATTGGTAGATTAAAACTTTTAGCTCTTCACCGTTATGCCTTTTATTGACATACAGAGAAGTATTGAAAATTTTAAAATAAATGGGCAAATAAATTGCATAATCTTGTCTGCAATAATGCAAGTATTTTGTCTTTTAAAGATTTTTGTTATCTTCATGTCTGATAGTTGATTTTTGCAGTAGATCATGAAGTTATAAATTACTACAGTTTTTCACATAATAATTAGTGATATACCGTATCTAATATGGCAAAAGTTAATCAAATATAAACTAAGGTAATAAAAAGTCATCAGATTATTTTAAAGCCTCATTTATCTGTTTTTGTCTCACGTTTTTTCAAAAGAGATTTATAGCAGGTTATAAATTTATGAAAAGTAGAAACAAACTGTAAAAAGAACAAACTTTGAAATCATCCAGGCTAATATTCTTATTGTGATTAATCATGATCTTTGAGTGGCCTGTCAAACCTGGCAGAAAGTGTTTACTACACGTTTTGGCATTCCTATAGAAACTTCAGGACACATTGATTTCTCCAGAAAAATAATGTAGTGCATGTTAAAAGAAAGTCACTTCATGGGTTCTTCCAAAAAACACTCAGCAACATCATGGGCCGTATCCTCAATGATCGTTTCATAGAAAACATGTGGTATTTTGAATAGAACCATTGTGAACCTAGATTCAATTAATTGAATTTATTTTACTAGATAGGTTTACCTGGTTGTTAATCTATATTGACAGCAAACAGAAAACATGACAGACTGAATAAACAGCACATCCATTAAACTATTTTCCTTGAAGGCCATTTTTCTATAGAATTGGAAAAACAACTGCATTAACAGTCAATTCTAGCTTAAACACACAAAAGAGCTTGACAACACTGGTCTTGTATTGCTTTTACAGTTTTTTCAGGCAATGATTTTGACATCTATTGTGAAGGTTGAAAAGCCTTAGCAATTCTCCTTGAGATAAAAGGATCACCTTTGGAGGTGAGACAGATCGATGTCTCGGGCCAAGAAAACATTTTTTTATCAATACAAGTTCTAGATCTGCTAAAATGTGTGAAATGTGTGAATGGATTCTGAATTGGAACCCCAAGAATACACAAAACATCTGAGTATTTTCTTGGAAAATAGTAAGACAAAGTGTAAGAACCATCTATATTGGTGGGATATCTAATTTTAGGAAGTACCTCCATCCAGCTACCTACAGAGTAATCAGAATGGATTTATTGCAGAAGAAACTCTTACACAGGTAAAATACTCTTCAATTGACTAAACTATGTCAAGTTTGTTATGAAGATAATATGAGGTTTTTCTTTTTATCTATAATAACAAGTTGTCATATATTGTTCTTGTAAAATCTACTTTCAGGCTTTTAAATGTGAGTTAAAGAAAAAGATGAAAACATGTCCTATCATTTGAGACCATACCATAACCATTTTTGTCATTCCCAGTCTTTTCAATATAATAATAATAAATAGATTAAAGCATAAGGATACCTATTAGGCATTGCATGCTTGTTATGTGCGTATATGATTTCCAAAAGGACTTTAAGAATTTTATTATCATAATTATTCTCATTCTATAGATGAAAGAATTAAGGGACCATTGTAGGGCAGATTATATATCAAGGCAGGTTCTCTGGAAGGAAGGAGATTTTGTTGTGAGTGTTGTACAAGCTGTCACAGTTGTAGATAAGGAGTTTACTTTCCCAGTCTCAGAGATAGTACATGACAAAACCAGATTAAAAACTAGGTCTTTCTAATTCTAAACAAATGGACAAACCGTTACATTATAATGTTTCCCACATAATTGACAATATCATATGTACATTGGACCTATTTTGAGTTCCATATTACCTAGATCAGGACTGATTTGGACAGTGATAAATATTTATTGATTGAGATATTATCAAGAGCTCTGTATCAACTCCTTTAAAAGACTATATACCTGTAATACTACAGACAGACAAGTTTAATTAATTGTATCCATTTATTTAAAATTTTTCGTTTGAATGTTTTTCTGTAATTTGAACAATTAAAAACACATCCCTTTCTTTAATCTATAATTTGCAAGGAGAGTTTGAACATTTTGTAAGTACAGTGCCGTTCAAAGGGAATTTTATTTAAGAAATTAAATTCAAAGTTTGACAAAGATGGGTGTCTGCCACTCATGACAGGGTTAAATATTTTTTCTTTGCTGAAAAGGCCCCCCTGGGGTCCTTCATTCAATTTAAAGTGTTTAATCAAGTGAGAAAATGTAGGGTGTTAATCAAATGGGAAAATTCTAGGAAGGTTTTCCCACTGAGGATGTACCCATGGTCATATTGACAAAGTTAATGAGATTTGGATACTTGGGTATAAAATCTCTTATTAAAGGGGAAAAAATGTGTCAGACCTCTGAAGGATTTCGTATACTTTGCCAAAACCAATGGCTGTAATAGATAAAAAGCCTAATTCTCCATTCTCCATTGTCATTTATTTCTAAGAGTAGTTAGTAGTGTGTAAAACATGAGCACGTGCACAAGTGCACACACACACGCACGCATGCGTGCACACACACACCCCTCACCAGGGGACGATTTTCATTTCAAGTGGTATTACTGAGATCCAAGTTGTAATGACAACCATTATGTAAGTCACACAGAAAATGAAGTAAGTAAATTACTCAAGGTCACAGATATCTAGGACAAGTACCTAAATTTCTTTTTTTTTTTTAAAGATCGACACCTGAGCTAACAACTGTTGCCAATCTTTTTTTTTTTTTCCTGCTTTTTCTTCCCAAATCCCCCCAGTACACAGTTGTATTTTTAGTTGTGGGTCCTTCTAGTTGTGGCATGTGGGATGCTGCCTCAGCATGGCCTGATGAGCGGTTCCATGTCTGCCTTCAGGATCCAAATCAGCAAAACCCTGGGCCATTGAGGCAGAGCGCTCGAACTGAACCAGTTGGCCTGGGGCCTGCCCCTAGAACCTAAATTTCTTATCTTTGATTATACACTATTTGCTGTTTTTGTTAGATAAATGCTACCTGCACTTCGCACTTTAGATATATTTTTTTTCTTGGATATAAAGTAATTATTACATCAAAACATATATGATTAATATAACAATGAAGATGTAACCTGACCAATTAATATTTGTCTGCTTTTAATGTTAAATACCAATGCCTGCCTATGATTAAGGAGACACTAAGTAGGTAACGTATAGCCATAGATGTGAAAGATAATGCAATTATGGGAATGAATATGATGTGCAGCTTTGGGCAAATGCATTTTAAAAGCTAGGCAAGTGGATGCTTTTATACTGAAACATAAATTAACAAAATTGACTTAAGGAACAGTTTCAATTTTACTAAAATGTTCTAAACATAGAAAATAAAAAATAATCTTACCCAATCATCTTACAAAGCTAGCAAAACTCAGCACAAAGAACACGATAAATTTTATTTTGAATATATGCCAAAATAGAAATAAAATATTAGAAAATCAAATCATGCAGTAGTACTTAAATCAAAATGAATCAAGACAAACAGAGTTTATTCCAGGAATGTAGGGTAATTGATCATTAGAAAAACCTAAGGCATCATTTATTATATTTTTCTGTGTCTTCGAGATATTTTGTCTCGGTCAATAAGAACTTGGAGAGTTATAAAAGAGGAGATATAATCCCAATTTAGGTAAGAGGCAAAAGAGCTAAATGTACAAGATGTAGAAGAAATTAATTAGGATATATTTGTGAAAGATCGAAGCATTTGGAAATGTGTGTGAAAATCACAAGTATCAAAGTAAACACAGAACCAAAAGGAAAAAAGTGACATGCTTGGTGAAAACCTAATGATGGCGGTTTTAGATATGGCCTCTCAAATTATTTCCTATGAGTTCTCAGATTTTTTAAAGTTTAAATATGAGCATCAAGACTTTGATCTCTAACATTATTTCTGAATTTTTAAAAAAATAAACTGTTTTAGAGTAGCTGATTCCATGCTGTTGCAGGAAATTTCCTTCTGCAATCACACGTTCCCATCCATCAATTTTATTCCCACATCATTAGTAATGAGGAGAAAGTTATGAGTTTAAGTTAAAAGTTGTGTGGTTTCAGGCCGGCCCAGTGGCACAGTGGTTAAGTGCTCACGCTCCGCTTCGGCAGCCCAGGGTTCGCCAGTTCAGATCCTGGGTGTGGACATGGTACCACTTGGCAGGCCATGCTGTGGTAGGCGTCCCACATATAAAGTAGAGGAAGCTGGGCACGGATGTTAGCTCAGGGCCAGTCTTCCTCAAAAAAAAAAAAAAGTTGTGTGGTTTCATGTCTGATTTACTGAAGGAGGAAAGTCAAAACAGTGGGAGAAGAATTGTAACCCTCAGCAAAAAGAAATAGTAAGCACCTTGCTTGGGTATTTCATAGGCATAGGTCCCTTCATCTCCATTTTTGGGAAATTGAAAATGAGTCTTTGTGCTGAGATTTACTCTGGAGAGCCGCAGTTACACCCCCGCAGAGCTCTAGGCTCAAGGCAGGTTTTCCTTGCTCAGATGTTCAGAGGTCCACTTCTCTCTGCTTTGATTCTGTGCCTCCCACAAACCAGAATTTCTTCTCTACTGTTTTTGTGTAATTTTAATTTTCCCTGAAGCAGCCTGCAGACAGCCGGTACTGCTTGCCTGGTCTGCCCAAGTTATTTCCCCAAATATCAATTATTGTTTTTGTGAGACCTCTTATTACATAGCTGCATAGGTTTTGGCCAATGCCATTTTCCCCATAAGCTCTGTGATCGTTAATGGTGATTTTGCAGAATACAAGGTCTTTCGGAACCTGTTTATTGTATCCAAGCAGATATGCCTGCACTAAAGATACTGCTGGAACACCTTGGTCTAGAAAGCAAAAATACTATAAAAAATAAAAGAGATGCACCTAAATATTAAAGGAGCTAATGTTAATAGGAAGCCTATTGACTAGGCGGTGATAATGGACAGCAAGATAGAATAAAAATTAGAATTATTTGGAATATATTGACAAGATAAAATCCCATTAGCCTGTAAGTATGCTTAAATGGAAAAAAGCTAATTGAAAACGCATGGAAAAAATAAGACAAGTGACGTTATTATTAAGAGTAGACATATTTATAAGCGTCTCTTTAATTTTTTAAATAATTGTATCAAGGTAGTATTGGTTTACATGTGGCTCTGGTTATTCCATAATATTAAGGATTTGTGTGTATAAAAAAATATGGCTTACAAATATTTTTCCCACTAAAAAATAGAGAAGGGTGAATAAAGTGAGCTGTGAATAAGCCAAACTGTTCTGGTAAAAGCAGGAAATGTACTAGAAACAGAAAGGCTTATCAACTCTGTTTTTTGTTATTGTTGTGAAGATGATTTGTCCTAAGCTAACATCCATGGTCAATCATCTTCTTTGTTTGCTTGAGGAAGATTAGCCCTGAGCTAACATCTGTACCAATCTCCCTCAGTTTTGTAGGGGGATGCCTCCACAGCATGGCTGGTGAGTGGAGGAGGTCTGCACTCAGGATCCAAACCTGCGAACCCCGGGCGGTGAGAGCAGAGCACATGGAACCTCTACTCCTCCACCAGGCTGGGCCCTCAACTCCAGTTTTTACAAAGTGATCAGGTAGAAAGCAATCTCCAATCTGACAGAAGATAGTAGCTTGCTTACCCAAACTCTGGATGCCTAGGAGATACAACTCTGGACTATCCTCTAAAATATAGTATGTGATGCTACTAGGAAAGCATGATGTTTCTAAATATTAAAGAGATGTGGAGATCAAAGAAAATTAAGCTCATTAGACACTGGTACACACAGAAAACATTTCAGGTTTAAAGGAAATGTATGAGTTTGGAATGTTCTTTTGACATAAGAAATTAATGTGATGTTAAAAAGTGGCCTAGAACAGTGTCCTCATGAAGATTATTGAGAGATCTTAGGACGTACAACCAAGGCTCATGTTTGAACAGCAAATCAGTTTGTTGACAAACCGCAACCCATAACCTAGGCAGAGAGAGCATGATGCTTTTTTTATTTCTAGTTCTGGGATTATTATTCTATCCTTGGAAAATGTGGAAACAGTATGAAGATAATAAGGAAAGGATTAAAATATCTACTGCAACTCTTTTAAATAGTGTAGGAGTAGAAATAAACTTTTATGGTTATTTAATAATTTCTGGATTGTTACAGTGTTTGAAGCACTTGGAGTACTTGACAACATGATTTATTGAAGTAATAAAATTAATATCAGGAAATGCAAAAGTGAATTTTAGGATAACCGTTCCTAGAAAAGTAAAAAAAGGATGATTTACCATGTTTGTGGGTATTTGATATCTTTGGAAATAAATTTCTTTACAATTAATAAATTAAATATTAAACAAACTAAAAGCATTAGTAACTACCTTTCTGCAAAAAACCCCTCATAGACAGAAAGATTATTCAATCCTACTTACCTCAATTTTCAGTCGTGTTCATTTGTTTATATCACTGCCTTTTCTTTCTTCCCAGTGTCACATTTTTCCTGTTTACTATTGGGTATTTCTGACCAATAGTAGATACATCAATAAATATTTTTCAAGTAAAAGAAAGAAAGCAATATTTGGACTTCATCCCATACTTTCTCAACATTAGATAAAATTTCTATAGACTTAAATTTTCTAAATGATCTCAGTAAAACAAGAATAGGAAATCAAACAGATATTGATGAACTAGAATTAGAAGAATAGCGATAGACATATATATGTACAAGTGTATGATTCAGGAAAAATTTGCCGTTTCAAGTAATTAAACAAGTTTGAAATAGTCGTTTATCCATATGGAAAGATGAAGTTTGATCCTGACCTCAAATCACCTCAAATCTGTTTTAAATGAATTAAAAAGCTAAAATCAAGAAATGAAAAACGAAACCGCAAAAATACAATTAAGCATATAGAATAGTGTGTTTATAATGGTTTGTTTTTAAGAGTTTTTAATCAAGGCAAAGATCCAGGTGTGAAGACAAAAATAGATAGATTTTACTACATAAATTTGTGTGTGTCTGTGTATATTTGAAGACACCAGTGAGTGTGTACAAATATGATTGAGAGAAAATATCTGCATCACTTACAATAAGAGGTTTGTGTGACTAAAATAGAGTTGCTACAAACTAATGAAAAAGTATAAAAATAGGATATGAACAAGGAATGACAGAAGATAAAGATAAATGGCCGGAAATATTAATGTCACTAATGATTAAATATATTCAACTTATTATATTATTATAATTATTTCTGTATCAGTTTACAAAAGGTAAATTCTTGAGAACTTTTAATAATAGATTTGAGTGTGAAGAAAACATCCTCATGCACTGTAAGTGAATGTAGAACAGTGCAATCTTTTTAGAAAATGTACTTCTACTTATACAAATTAAACATGCATTGCTGTTCTTCCAGAATGTTACTAAAAAGCCCAAATGTTGTGGAATTGAAGTTAATTTTTTCCCTGATGCTCTATCTGATGATTATCTTTATGACATTTAATTCATTATATTTAAATTCCAAGTGCTATGTAGTTTCACAGACTCATTTCTCTATCTTTGAGGAGAAAAGTTAAAATTTTGAAAAACATAATTACATTAGTAGATATTTGAAGCAGGGATAAAAAAGCAATAAATGATGAGAAAGTATAAAATATTATACTTTTTTTATTATTCTGAGAGAAAAATAAATGCAATTTAGTGACCCACTGGCTTAGAAAGTCTTAGTTATTAGAGAGGCAAGGATCAGAAGGAAATGAAGTGTCCAGGGAACAGATTTAGAAACAAACATTCATGGAGGCAATGGAAGGAGAGTCCCACGAATAAAGAAACCACAAAACGAACAATGAATATTGCTTTTAGCTCAATGAAAGGCCATTACCTAGGCATCAATAGTGCTATGCAAATTATAAACTAGCAGTGAATTTTTCTTGATTAATTGAAATGGTGGAACGAAGCATGCTCTCTAATGGAGGAATAAAGCACTCAGTGCTCAGGAATAAAGGTCCCGGGGGCGAAGTCTCCTTCACTGGACAGCCTTACCCCAGAATGTGAGATGAAATGCTATCCATGCCAAACGAAAAGTCCTGTTTCAGAGTTAATGATCTTTCAACCTGTGCACATTTGAGTCTCTCCTGAATTTCTAAATTCTTATGCTGGATCGTTAGATAACACTTATATCAGTTACCTTGACAGTAGTTTATTTCTACTATTTTTCTACTTTTCGTTAGAGGTCCTAAGGCAACTCTAGGGGAAACAAAAGTAGGTTAAACAAAATTAAACCACTGATAGACCAAAGTTCCTCTCTACCAAATCATCTATAGCAAGTGATCTGATCTCATTTTCATTATTTATTTAGATATTTTTATTGGCCATGTGTTTCAGGGTCTACTGCTCTTTCACATTAATTAAAAGCTGAAATTAAATGGATGCCTTGGCATTCCCCCTTCCGTGTGAGAATTGCCATAAAAAACTCGAGGCTTGTATTTTAGTCAAGAGGGAAGCGAAAGCAACGGTACTCTTAAAAGCTATATTTTAAAAAGTATTTTTCTTTGTGAATTTAAAAGTAACCCATTTCAACTTAATTACTTAAAGATAACTTGATGCTACCATGAATGTCTTCATAAGCGTAAATCATATCTCAAATATAAATCAGAAACAAAACTCCAGAATAACACCATAGTTGAGACAAGAAACAAGTTTTCAAATTTATTTTATAAATTTCTCAAAATCAGAGCCCTTCTGCATCTCAAGTAGTGACTCGTGAGCTTAAACGAAGCGAAATATGAAACAGAAACCAAACAAAACTCAGACGGAGGAATATAGTTTTAAAAATACATATTTTAATGTATGAGCTTTAAAGGAGAAACATTAGAAGGATTTTATTGTATTTCACATTATAGCATGTGTTTTCCCCTCTCGCATTCCTCATCTACCAATTTCTCCATCTGCTCTCATCTGGGGTGATCAATAGGCAAAACAGATTGTGGTCATCTTTTTATTTTTCTGAAGAGGGACTGTTTAATCATTTTATTCTATAAAAGTTTAGTAAACAGTTACTGTATGCAAGTCTTTATGTTAGGCACCAAAATTATTAAATATATAAAGAGCAGATACCAATTTAAAGAAAACGTATTATTATATTTCCTTTTAACTTTGTGCCATTTTTGCAACGAAAGACATCTTTCTGTATACTATACGGAGAGAAACTCCAAGATGATGAATGTGAAGAGAAGGAGGGCTTGGCAGATATTCAACTAAATCAATATTTTCAGAGAGAAGAGTATGGGTAAAAACGCATGCTGGTAAGTGCCGACTGGTTTAGAGTCATGAAAAGATCAAGGACTAGCACATTTAGAAATGTGGCATAAGCCGGAGTTTAGTATGATTCATATCCCTTGATGGCTTGTAAATTCAAAAAGATCATTCCGGCTGAATAGATTACAGTAGAGTGGTATCAACAGCCCGAGGAATCTGGCCAAACAACGCTGAACATGAGCTGCAGAGTGCTTTTGGCATTTGTTGTTATTTAGACAATATTGTCATTACAGGGGAAATTTATAGGAAGCATTCACAGAATCTAAGCAACATGTCCCTGAGGTAGCAATAACATGGTTTCGGGGTACAGAAGGTGAAATGTGAATTCTTTAAAGAGGAAAACTGGTCCTAGGGTAATGTGATAGATGCAAGTGGTTTCTTGGGTAACAAGATAAAGTAGCATCTGTAAAATATGTTCCATGGCCAAAACAGGTTAGATTGCTTGAATTCATTCTGGGATTTATAAACTGCTGCTTTCACTGAGTTTCCAAAGTCTGAGTCAGAAAAGGGCAATGGTTTTTAATTTATATGCTATATATACTAATATTTAGAATGTCACGTTGTATAACTTCAGACAGTTTTCATGCTTTACAAAATCTTAAGCAATGTACTGCCTACTGCTTCCCTCTGTAACTCCTAATCAAGTTAATTTGACATAGCCCAATTTATTATCTTCAGAATAGATGTAGCACTTTTAGATCAACAAACAATTACCCTAATGGGGATATGTATGAGCCTTGTTCCTTTTTTTTTTTTTTTCATTTCCTCTCTTGCTCCAGGACAGAAGGAACTTTCAGAGATAAATCTGATCTTATTGGCTCACAACATAAAATGATGCTGTGGTTTTTTATCTATATTTAGTTGAAAGGATACAATCTTTAACATAGCTGTTGGGATTTTAAGGAAGAGAAGTAAAAAGCACCACTTGTCTTTGTTTAGGTTCTGAAACAATTGACAAATAAGACCAACAAGTAGTTGAAATGGACGATGAGATAAGGCCTTGAAGCCTGATGAAGCTCACATTGAGGAAAGTGGCATATATAACTAATTTTATTGATTCTAAAATGCACATTAATTCACATTCTAACTTACCCAAAATCAGGGTACATGGATATTCAATGCTGCCTTACAATTACTATAGTCAGGTGACATTCACTGCATTTTTGTTAGTTTAGGCTTATTTTCCTTCCAAAGTCATTTATCAGATTCGGTCACTTATGAAGCCCTACGGGGAAACAAGTGAAAAACAGAAAGAAGCTACTTGTATATTTAAGCCCTCCTTGCTCACCTTCATCCTCTATATGTGCTTTCCAGTCACTAGAATGCATGATGCATTCCATACATTATTAGAGTTACTGTCAAATATTCAACAACACACTCTGACATTGCTTTGTCCCCAAACACTCCACACTTGACATCATCAGTTTTGACTAAAATCGGTCACCTCCATAACACATTATTTAATCAATGCTCTTGAGTCAGCTTGTTAACATTTCAGCTTCATTGGAACTATTGACCATTTGCTTCTTCTTGAAATAGTCTCTGATTTCAGTTTGGGTGGCAAAAAACCTAAGAAAGATTTCCTATTCCATCTATGATGGAATGACTTGGATAGACTTAAAGTCCTACCCAGAACACATAGAAAACACAAATAAAATAAGAAGAATAAGGGGGAAGTAGAGGTGGAGGAGAAGAGGAATTTTGTTGAATAATAAGTCAATCAGGAAGCTGCTGTGGCAATCAAGAATTGACGACACAAGATCCTAGATACAACCAAAGAAGAATGAGCCAATATTCTGTTGCACCAGCCTTCTTCTTTTCTCCGTGGGAGTTGACTATTACTTCACATGGGGTGAGAAGTTGAAAATCTAGGCAGAAATGCCTAGAGGCAGAGAAGTTGGAAGAGATTTCATCAATCTTTACTTGGATGAGAAGACACAATTTTAGTATTTGGGGCTACTAAGGTAGCCAGAATTTGATGGGGCCAACATCCCAGAGCAGAGATATGAGCTGTTTGCCAAATTATTATGTTGTGCAGGGCAAGATGTTAAAAGTCAAGGCACAAAAATCTGAGAGGAAGACTGGGGTTTTTGACATTTTCACAATGCTAAGGAATAAAAATTGGAGTTCGTTAGTTGCTGAAGAGAAGAACCCCACTAATAAAGCCAATATCAATATCTGTTATTCTTATATAAGTGTGAGTGTACCAGAGAACCAGACCAGAGTGAAGCAGAGATCCCTCAAAGATCATTACCCTGCCTCAAGTCAGGATGATGTGATCTTCTCTCAGGTTTGCTGTTTATCAGATTACATGGTTAACTCTCTTTGGAGGATAAAATCATCATCGGAAGGCTTTATTACTTTTCATACATACTTCTGATGGCTAATTTTATGTGTCAACTTGGCTAGGCTATGCTGTCCACTTGTTTGGTCAAATACTGGTGTACATGTTGCTGGAAAGGTAGACATTTTTTAGATATAATTAACATTTACAATCAGTTGACTTTAAGGAAAGCAGACCTCCCTCAATGGCATGAGTGAACTTCATAAAATCAGTTGAAGGCTTTAAAAGCAAGCACTGAGGTTTCATGGAGAAGAAGGAACTCTGCCTCAAGGCCGAAACATCATCTCTTACCTGAATTTCCAGGCTGCAAGCCTACTCTACACATTTTGGACTTGCCAGCACCCACAACCCACAATTGCAAGAGCCAATTCTTTCAAAAAACTCTAGACCGGTAGGTGATAGATAGATAGATAGATAGATAGATAGATAGATAGATAGATGCCATTGGTTCTTTTTCTCTGGAATACACTGGCTCGTGTGTACCCAGCATTAAAACATAAATGTTGAAGTATATGTAAAGAGGATGAAAAGAGAAAAAAATAAATAAAAATGAATGCTAGAGGCAAAATTCAAGATGAATAACATACTAGAGTTATCACACTTGAATTTGAAAATATATGGGAATGATATGTTCCTAAATGTAGATAATGAATGGAAATTTTTACCATAGAACCATAATAATAAAAAGAACTAAATGCAGATTCTAGAAGTGAAACAGTAGTGGCTGTCAAAAACACAATAAGTTGTTTTGACATAAAATTGGTCGTAGTATAAAAGAGGATTTGTGAACCAATGCCAGATAAGCAAAAATTTCTAGACTGAGGCAAAGAAAGCAAAAAGGATGAACAATACGGCAGAAGAAAAGTAGCATAAATGATGTATAAGATGCAGTAAATAGATTTAATGTACCTTTAATTGGAGTCACAGAAAAGAGGATGGGAGAGACACTGGGGAAGAGGTAATAATTTAAGATAGATGTGCTGAGAATTTTCTAAAACTGATGCTTGAATAATTGCCCAAAAGGATATAGGAATGTTGGGCAGATAAAGCAACTGATTCTGCTACAGTGATTTTGTTTGCTTGATTTTTTTACTGTGCCAAAGAGTCCTTTTCCATTCTGTTCTGCATAACATTTTAACCAAAGATTTTATGGAAATAGAGAAGTTATATTGTCTATATTTATTTATAGTACACGTGAAAACAGAAGGAAAACAGTAGAATTCAAAAGGATTTTTAAACATAGTAATGATAGTCCACATACATATGGATTCATATACATGAGGAGATTTGTTATAGGAATTGGCTCACGCAATTCTGGAGGATAAGTCCCACAACCTGCCATCTGAAAGCTAAAGACCCAGGAAAGCTGGTGGTATAATTCAGTCTGATCCCAAAGGTCTGAGAGCCAAGGGAAGTGCTGGTGGTGTTCTCGGTGCAGCCAGGAGGCCTGAGAACCAGGAGGCTGCTGGTTTAAGTCCTAGAGTTGGAAGGCTCAAGAACCAGGAGCTTCAGTGTCTGAATGCAGGAAAAGATGGGCCTCTCAGCTCAAGAAGAGAGAAATAATTGCCCTTCCTTCACCTTTTTTGTTCCAATTGGGCCCCCAATGAATTGGATGATGCCTGAACACATTGGTGAGAGTGGGCCACCTTATTCAGTCTGCTGACTCAAATGCAAATCTCTTCCAGAAACACATCCAACAATAACGCATTACCAGTTATCTGGGCATTCCTTAATCCAGTCAAGTTGACACAAAATTAACCATCACAATATAGAAAAGTTCAGTTTCAGTACTCGAAATCACAAGGCCCGGATTTACAGAATTCCATGTGGAAATACTTGTCACTGTACAAGAACAAAGTCTGAGCCAATAATATAATGCTGCTTCTACAAACATCAGGTACTTATGATATAAAAATATAATAATGGGTCACAAAAAGACCATAATCTTACTTAATCAAACTTAAATCCATGTTTGAAAACCATATCTAAAGTACAATATGTAGTTCCAAAACAAGGCCAAATTTCAAAATTCTAAGTGAGATATTTATATCTGATTGTTCCAGAAAATGTCATATGAGGAATAAACCAAAATTTGGTTTTTATTAAATTATTAAATTAAATATTTAATAATTTAAATATTAAATCGTTATTAAAGAATTATTAAATTATTTATTAAACAAAGCAAAATTAATATTTAAATTAATATTTAATTTTGATGCATAGAGAAAGAGATTAAGTAGTAAGAATGTAGTTAGTATCACATTAATCAAGCAATAATTAATGTCATGTTTAGAAGTCTTGCCTTATTTGGGAGGTGATAAGTTTTGAAGATTTTTAAGCAGAGACATGGCATGATTGGAAAAATGATTACGGATCTCATTACTTAGAGGAACACGGAATGGATTAGAGAAGTAAAATTTTTTAGAGTTTATGCCCACTTGTAAAATATACTAATACAGTTGAGGACAGAAGTATTAAGAGACTGAACTTGGAAAGACGCAGTCGAAATTAAATATAAAATTATCTCATTACTTTATTAAGTTCATTGTACTTATATCGAAATGTATTGTTCCGTAGCTAAAAGGATCCTGTTCTGCCATTATTTTTTGAGTTCATCTTTAAAGACATTGCAAAGATATTTCTAGATGTATAAAAGATGTTAGACATTACTCCTACCCTCGTAGAACAACCAGATGAGTAAACAGGTATTTTTATTATTAGCTTAAGAATCCAAATACTGCAAGAAAGGTCCTAAATAATTTTGTAAGTTCAGAGGGAGAAGTAATTTCCATCTGTTGGTGATAGTGATGATGATGGTGGTGGGACTTATAAAGGGATTCTAAAATTCTGAAAAGGTCAACTTAAAGAGGTTTTTATTTGATTTATTTGTCGAGAATTGAATTTTTCTACCGGGAAAAAAAGTAATATGGAGTTTTTTAAATTGAAAAATGGGATCTAGACCTCAGATATCTATGAAAAGGAAGTTGGATTGAATATTATCCAATTTCAGTCATGGACTATTCTTATAAAAAGGGAATGCCATCCCAGAGAGCAGAGTCAAAGTTTCATTAGAGGGTAACCCAAAAATTAGAGGGAACAGTAAACTAGGAAACAACTTCCAGGGAGCAGAACACAAGCTCAGCTGGATTTCATAAATGCTTTTTGTTCTTTGCTATTCTGATGAAAAGTATCTACTGTGGGCATCCTATTCCTCTCTCAATTTTGCATATTGAGTGTTTGAGGGATGAATAACTTTTTCTCATTCACTGTCTTGAGTCAAGAGGTAATGAATATACTTGAGGACCTGTGCCCATTAAACGTCATCTGTATCTGGACTTAATGCATTTCACAAGATTATGATCTTTGAGCCTGATGCCCTAATAGAAAAATAATTCAGAGGTTCTTGTAGTGAGAATGAACTTGCTTTGTATGGAGGAGTGACTTAGATCAGGTTCCTGGTAAACATGCTCTAAGAAGGAAATTGTATGTATATAGTTTATCGATAAAAGCTCTCAGAAACATGCCTTTGAGGGAATGAGGGAAGCAGCTTTGGGCAGAGGAAGAATTTGAATTCTAATAAAGTCACAAAAAATTTTCAATTAATATTATTGAGAACCCTGGAACAGACATGGATCTTCAGGTTGACCCAGGTTGAGAGAAGGAGGCCAAGTCTTTATACTCAGCATCAATGGGTAATGGGATACAGTTTTCACAAGAGGAAAGAAGATATTTTAGAGGAGGCAACTCCCATAGTATGAGGACAATTCCTGCAAAGGAGTTAATCTTCAAGCTTTTCACAGAAAACTCTTGAGACTAGGGAAAATATTCCTTTTGTCATTAAAGAAGGATCTAAGGGACACATCACAGCATCCACCAGAGTGAGGAATGTGACTAATTTGTGGCCAGAGGGCACATGTTGGTAAATTGGAAAAAGGCCCCAAATTTCTCCTATGCCTGTATGTATATCCACTTGAAGTGTGATTTTATCACTCCTATTGTTACCACCCAAGTGGGCTCGTCTGCCCGCCACAAGACATGCCAATAGTCAGGAGGCAAGGTGGTAGGAGAGAAAGGATTTTATTACAGCTTGCTAGCAAGAAGGAAGATGGCCAACTCATGTCCAAAGAACCATCTCCCAGAACAAAGACTCCAGGCCAGTTATATATGGGGCCAGTCTCCAGGTGGGCGAGGTAGCTGGTCTCTGGGTGGGGCAGACACCTGGTCCCAGTTCCTGATAGTCCTTTGTTTACTGGATATGCATCAGAGAATGGAGCAATGCCCTATACCCTGATCTTTCAGTTGTTGTTGATTATGGCTATCAGCATAGGCTCTCTGCCTGAGGGTCATCACATTCCTAAGGAACTCAAAAGAACAAAAGTTATCATCTTAAAGCAGCTAGGACGGGCCACGAAATCTACAGAACAAGTCTGGGCTAGTTAGTCAGAGGTCATTTAAAGTTATAATGTGATTTCTTTTCTAAAATATGGCTTCTCTTATGTCGACCTTTTTCTGAGCCGGTATCACAATCTATAGTGAGGGCCTATCTCTCTGACTCTTAAATCTGAGGTTGGCCATGTGGCTTGCTTTGGTCAATGGTATGCTTGGAAACATGGCAAAAAATGAGGAAAAGAGACTCTTTGGAGAAAGAGCATGAAGGACCAAGTGTAAAGAAAGGTACAGGCATCCCAGTCATTTCAATCATCCCAGCTAAGGCCAAAGACATCTGATGCAGCTGTCTTAGACAATCAGATCTTAGACAATCAGCTGGGTCCAAGCTGGCCAGACCGGAACTGCCAAACCAATCACAATTCTTAAGAAATAATAAATCATTGTTTTATTAAGTCACTAAATTTTGTAGTGGTTTGTTACGCATCTAATTAACACATATAGCTACCAGCTATCTTAATACAATTATTTCCCTTGCTTCTTAGGCTATTTATTAACATATATTTTTTATGTGCAGGTTTAAGGAATATCTATGGGGTAGATTGATGGTGGGTCAAGCGTGGTTAACAAGAAGCATTATAGGTGCAGTGAATTCATAGTCTGAAGGAAAATATCAAAGACATAATCATAACATAGGTGGAAAACATAGGCAGCAGCACAGTGAGTAGTATTTGAAAACTAGTTGTAATTGATCTGAAAGTAATTGCCCTTGTTATTCTATTTGCTGAAGAAATATGAATGGAATCCATGTCATCTTTTAAATACATATTTACTACCTACTCATGTTCATCTTCCCCATAGGGAAAGCAGAACCTACAACATTAGTATGTTTACAAATAATTACCGTTTGCAGTATGGACCATATGGAATTATTTAGTCCATGCATGCATTGTAAGAAAACTTCAGCAGGGCAAAGCAGCAGCATACCTCTTTTACCTTCTTCTCCATGTTTAATATAGTCATGTGCTGCATAATGACGTTTCAGTCAATGACAGACTGCATATACTACAGAGGTCCCATAAGATTAGTACCATATAGACTAGGTAAGAAGTAGGCTATACCATCTAGGTTTGTGTGAGTACAATCTATGATGTTCATACAATGACAAAATTGCATAACAATACATGTCTCAGGACATATCCCCGTCGTTAAGTGATGCATGACTTCATTTAAAAATCCATCATTGATGTATATTTTCTTATATGTTTAGAAAAGTACAGATCTTCATGGTAGTAAACAATTTAAAGAATTTGATAAGTATGGATATATGATAAAGCTAGATTTTCATTTTTCAATCTGAATGCATGTCAGCTTAAGTCATATTTTAAAAAACAAAACAAAACAAAACAAAAAGACAAGTCTTCAGATCCATAACTTGGGCTCTTTCCTCATACGTCATATATATGGATGTAATATTCTTCACTGATCAACATACAAATTTTGTCTTCAAATTAGGTACTCTTTCACCAGAACCATCCACCTCTGTGTCATAGTTGTTATGAAAATCAAATATAGTGTATCATAATATTTGGGACAAACCATCAATTTTTCTTTTTAAGATATATTCAAAATCCACTGATGACTTAGCAATTTTAATTCTTTACTGAAACAGACATAAATATATTCAAATTTTTTAAATGACAGATTTTTTTCTATATATCATTGGGACAAATCTATTTCAAAGAATATCATAAATAGCATATTATTTTTACCATATTTAAATATGTGTGCTATATACACATTTGTCTTTGTAATAATCACTCATTGAATAACTTTTTCATAACATAATTGTTACATATAAAAATATATCCAATTGAACGATAAAACATATCATCACTACATTTCAAATTCCAGGCATACATATTAAAAACACAGATGTTATGATTAGTAATTTATAATTACAGTTTATCAACCAGAGTACTATTTAGCTAAGAAATGATCTACCAAAAAAAAAATGACATAGAGAATGCCTAATATTTGATATTTGGTAAATTTTAAAAATACTTTCATAAGATGTGAAGTTTGTCATGCAAAAAGAAATATAACTTAAATTTAAAAAATTATATCCAAATGGTAACATCTTAAAATTTGATAGCAAGGTGTAATTTTATGATCTATATATATTAAAGCTATATGTTTTTTTTTTTAGATTTTTAAAATTTTTTTTTCCTTTTTCTCCCCAAAGCCCCCCGGTACATAGTTGTGTATTTTTTGTTGTGGGTTCTTCTAGTTGTGGCATGTGGGACGCTGCCTCAGCGTGGTCTGATGAGCAGTGCCATGTCCGTGCCCAGGATTCGAACTAACGAAACACCGGGCCGCCTACAGCGGAGCGCGCGAACTTAACCACTCGGCCACGGGGCCAGCCCCTTAAAGCTATATTTTTTAAATGGAAACTCATTTCCTAAAACTGGGAAGTGTATGTGTGTGTATGTGCGTGTGCATGAGAAGGAGAACAGTATCTCAATGGACTTCATAACTATTTCCTTGTAATCCTACCTAAGGATAGGATACCCACAAACCCCAGGCTTCCGAAGCGGAGCGCGCGAAATTACCGCTATGCCAGCAGGCTGGCCCCTAATTCTATTAGTTTTTGTGTCCATAGTTTGAAGCTCTATTGTTAGTCATATACATGCTAAGGATTTGCATCTCTTCCTGGAGAATTGACTCCTTTATCATTATGTAATACCCTTCTTTATCTCTGATAACTTTCCCAGTTTGAAATTTGCTTTGTCTGAAATTTATATAACTACTTGTGCTTTTTTTTGATTATTGTTAGCATGGTACTTTTCCTCCATCCATTTACGTTTAATCCTTTTGTATCTTTGTATTTAAAGGTGGGATTCTAGTAGACGAAATACAGTTGAGTTTGTTTTTTGATCCACTCTGACAATCTCTGTCTTTTATTTAGTGCATTTAGACCATTGACATTCAAAGTGATTGTTGATACACTTGAATTTATAGCTATCATATCCTTTACTGTTTTTTCTTTGTTGCCCTTGTTATTTATTCCTATTTTTGTATTCCACTCTTTCTCTGCCATTTATGGTTTTAATTCAGCAGTTTATATGATTCCATTTGTCTCCTTTTCTAGCATATAGATTATACTTCTTTTTACTCTTTTTAGTGATTACCCTAGAGTTTGCAATTTACAGTTATAGCTAATCCATATCCACTTATAAATAGCATATGTATCATTTCACAGGTAATGTATCTTATAATAACAACAATAATACTAATTCCTCCCTCCTATCCTTGAGTCATTCATTTTATTTATAAATAATTACATATATAATGCCTATTATAGATACATAAATATACATAATGTATACATAATGTATGCAAATATATATACATAAGCATGCATAATTGAGTACCTTGTGGTTACTATTGTTTTGAACACACTATCTTTTAGACCAATTAAGAATAGGAAAAGTAAAGGTTTTTTATTTTACCTTTGCTTATTCCGTCCTTCTTACCCTTTCTTACTTCATGCAAATCTGAGTTTCTGACTAGTATAATTTTTTTCTCTCTGAAGAACTTCTTTTAGCATTTTTGCCAGACTAGTTGACTGCCAACAAATTCCTTCGATTTTCATTTGAGGAAGCCTTTATTTCTCTTATATTTGTGAAGGATAATTTTAAGTGTACAGAATTCTAGGTTCATGTTTTTTCTCTCAACACTTTAAATATTACATCCACTCTCTACTTGCTTGCATGGATTATGAGTAGAATTTAGATACAAGTCTTCTTATCTTTGTTCCTCTATGGGTAAGGATTTTTTCCCTCTAGTTTCTTTCAGGACTTTTTCTTTATCTTTGACTTCCTGTAGTTTGAAAATGATATGCCAAGGTGTGCTGTTTTTTTGGCATTTTTCATGCTTGGTGTTCTCTCAGCTTCCTGGATCTGTCATTTTGTGTCTGACATTACTTTGGGAAAATTCTAAGTCACTATTGTTTCAAATATTTCTTCTGTTTGTTCTTTTTTAGCCTCCTGGTATTCCCATTGTGCATACGTTATACCTTTTGAGGTTGTCCCACTGTCCTTGGATATTCTGTATCCAAAGACTTGGATTCTTTGTTCTCTTTGATTTTCACTTTTTTTTTTTTCAAAGATTTTATTTTTTCCTTTTTCTCCCCAAAGCCCCCCGGTACATAGTTGTGTATTCTTCGTTGTGGGTTCCTCTAGTTGTGGCATGTGGGACGCTGCCTCAGCGTGGTCTGACGAGCAGTGTCATGTCCGCGCCCAGGATTCGAACCAACGAAACACTGGGCCGCCTGCAGTGGAGCGTGCGAACTTAACCACTCGGCCACGGGGCCAGCCCCTGATTTTCACTTTTAAAGGATTGTGTTAATATATCCTCTCAGCAATTCTTTACTCAGTGATGTCCAGTCTACTAATAAGCTTATCAAAAACATTCATCATATTCTTCATTTTTGTTAGTGCTTTTATTTTTATCTGTAGCATTTGTTTCTGGTTCTTTATTAGGATTCCCAGCTCTCTGCTTACGTTGCTTATCTGTCTTGCATACTTTCTACTTTATCCATTAGAACCCTTAGCATATTAATCATAGCTGTTTTAAATTCTGGTCTGGTAATTCCAACATCCTTGCCATGTTGCTTTCTGATGCTTGCTCTGATTCTTCAAACTGTGTTTCTTGCCTTTTGGTATGCCTTGTAATTGTTTCTTGATAGCAAGGCATGACATACTGAGTAAAAGGAACTGTTGTAAATAGGCCTTTAGTAATGTGGTGGTGGGCTGTGGGAGGAGAGGAAGAATTCAATAGCTCTGTGATTAGCTATCTTTTTGTCAGTCTGTGTCTCTGGACTGTAAACTTCACAAGAGTCTTTTCATGTTTTTCTCCCCTCTTAAGTGAGACAGGATGGCTAGAACAGACTAATGTTGGGTACCTTCTTTCCCCTAGGATTGTTAGGCTCTGATAATATCCCAATAGGATAGGCTCTGGTTAACTAGGTAACTGAGGACAAGCCTTATTAAGAAGAACAGAGTGCTCTGACATAGCAAAGTGGTTCTTTATTTCTATTTCTTGCTAAGGGGATCATTGCCATTGCCCATAATCCAAGGTCAAGCAGATGCCACTGGTTGAGAACAATTGGACAGGATTGCTACAGTTTTTTTTCTTCCACTTTAGGTGGGACAGGATGGCTCCAAGGTACTCTAATTGGGTGTTTCCCTTCACCCAGGTCAGTTAGGCTCTGCTAATACAGTCATGCATCGCTTGACAATGAGGGTATGTTATGAAAAACGTACTGTTGGGTGATTTTATCATTGAGTGAACATCCTAGAGTGTACTTACACAAACCTAGATGGTATACTGCTACATACCTAGACTTTATGGCATAATCTATTGCTTCTAGGCTACAAACATGTACAACGTGTTACTGTACTGAATACTGTAGGTAATACTGTACTGAATACTGTACTGAATACTGTAGGTATAAATCTTACAATGGTAAGATTTATATATCCAAACATACCTATACATACAAAAGGTACAGTAAGTATACAGTATGAAAGATAAAAAATGGTACATCTATATAGGGCACCTACCATGAATGGAGTTTTCAGGACTGGAAGTGGCTCCGGGTGAGTCAGTGAGTGAGTAGTGAGTGAATGTGAAGTCCTAGGACATTAATGTTCACTCCTGTAGACTTTATAAATGCTCTATGCTTAAGCTACGCTAAATTTATTTTAAAAACTTTTCTTTCTTTAATAACAAATTAAACTTAGCTTACTGTAACCATTTTATTTTATGATCTTTTTAATTTTTTTGACTTTTTGCCTCTTTTGTAATAACACCTAGCTTAAGACACAAAAACATTGTACAGCTATACAAACATATCTTCTTTCTTATATCCTTATTCTATAAGCTTTTTTCTATTTTTAAAATTTTATTTATTTTTTTTTACTTAAACATTTTTTGTTAAAAACTAAGACAAAAACACACACTAGCCTAGGCCTACACAGGGTCAGGATCATCAATATCACCGTCTTCCACGTCCACATCTTGTCCCAGTGGAAAGTCTTCAGGGGCAATAAAATGCATAGAGCTGTCATATCCTGTAATAACAGTCCTTCTTCTGGAATACTTCCTGAAGGACCTGTCTGAGGCTCTTCTTGAGGAGGTGTCACTCTTTTCAGAAATATGTCCATGGTGGTTTGCTTGATTTATTTCTTTGTTTCATCAGAGATTTGTTTGTAAGCAGAATGAAAACCTTTTGGTGTTGGGGTTCATGTTTTCAAACTTCTTAAGCAGCTTATTGAGCTCTGTAAAAGCTTCTGCTAAACACTTTACTGTGAATTTTCTTGAGGTCTCTTCTTTTTCCTCTCCTACAGTTTCCTTTTCTCTTGCCTTGTCTCTAGCTGCATGTTTCTGTTCCAGTTCCCACAACTCATTAGTCAATTCCTCAGGAACCACATATAGGAGCTCCTCAAACTCATGCTCATCCACACCCAGGTTAAAGTTGTTCGCCATCTCAACCACAGCCTTGTTGATTCTTTCAACCTTCTCATCCTTAGCAAATCCTTTGAAGTCATGGATGAACCTCTTGAGTGTCTTCTTACAGATGCTGTTCATACACTCCGTGGTGACAGCAACCCCAAGCCCAAGCAAGGTTCTTGGTACAGTCATAGATGTAATCCTTCCATAATTGCATCAGTGTCCTCTCAGTGCCTTCCTCAGTTGCAGCAATGGCCTGAGCAAAGGTCTTCTCAGTTCATAGGCTTTAAAAGCTGCTACAACTCCTTGATCTATTGGTTGGATAAAAGAGGTGATATTTGGAGGGAGGAATACCATTTTGATATGGGATGATTGCCAATAAAAGGAGGATGTCTTGGGGCATCATCAACAACAAGCAAAATCTTGAAAGGAGTGTTATTCTCCAAACAGTACTTCTCCATGTCACTGACGTTGAAATTCAGGAGAGCATCTTGGAAGAGGATCTAGGTCATCCGTGACTTCTCACTGCTCCTGTAGTACTCTGGCCGTGTGTATTTATTGATACGCTTGAAGGCCTTCAATTTCTCACTGTGCCAGACCACAAAGGGTTTCAATTTGTAGCCTGCAACATTGCCACACAAACCAGACTGTTATCTTGTCCTTAAAGCCTTGAAACCTACCATTGACTTGTCCTCATTATGGATGCAAGTCCTTTCAGGCATCCCTTTCCAGAATAGGGAGAGGTTTTATCCATATTGAATATTTGCTCTGGCAAGTAATTTTCCTTCACAATCAGCTTATTTAGAGTTCAAAAAATTCTTCAGCTGCTTTCACATCGGCACTCACTGACACACCACTCACTTTCATATTCTGTGATGAATAACAATTCTTGAATCACTTAAGCCACACAGGGCTAACAGTAAATTGAACATTGTAGCCAGGTCCGGCCTTCCTTTCAAGATTGCAAACACACTTTTTGCTTTGGTCATGATCGCAATGGTGCTGAGAGAGACACTTCTGAGTTTGCTTTTCAGGTCATTAGAAGTTTCTCCATGTCTGATATAGGCTCTTCTCACATTTTGGTGAGCCTTGTTGACGTTAATGAAGCAGATCCTTCAACAGATGTCATGCCTGACTGGTGAGCAAACCATCGCGGATTTTTTACCTTTCTAGTACTCTACTGTTGTTGTTAGTGCCATCAAGTCAATTCTGACTCCTAGCAACCCTGTGCACAGCAGAGGGGAACCCTGCTCGGTCTTTCTGCACCATCCTGTCACCTTCTGGTGCCGTATCAGACAATGCTCCACTGCTATTCATAGGGTTTTCGTGGCCAACATTTTCAGAAATGGGTGGTCAGTTCCTTCTTCCTCATCCGTCCTAGTCTGGAAGCTCTGTTGAAACACGTCCACCATGGGTGATCCTGCTGGTATTCGAAATACCAGTAGCATAGCGTTCAGTATCACAGCAACTTGCAGCCACCACAGTATGACAACCCACAGATGGGTGGTGTGGTTCCCTGACTGGAAATGAAACCAGCTGTGGTGGTGAGAACACTGAATATTAACCACTAGACCAGGAGCGCTGGCTTTGTAGTCCTGAATCACTTTTAATTTTCTTCCCAAGTCAAGCACTGGACAGTGGTCTCTTACTGGCAACATTACCAGTGGACTTTGTACACTTAGAGGCCATAATGAAGAAAACTACATGAGGTTAAGTCAAGCACTAGAGAAATGATGCAATCAAGAGACACATTAAACACACGGTGTATGAGGCTGCTGCCTGTGGAACAAGGCATGCTGTTTTACAGTAAACTTTTTTAAATGTAAATAGAAATAATATACTCTAAAATAACAATAAAAAGTATAATATAGTAAATACATAAACCAGTAATATAGTAGTTTATCATCATTATCATTATCAAGTATTATGTAAAGTGCCTAATTGTATGTACTATACTTTATATGTCTGGCAGCACAGTAGATTTGTTTACACAAGCATCATCACAAACAAGCGAATAATGCATTGTACTTAGACCTTTTTCCTTTTTTTAGGAAGATTAGCCTTGAGCTAACATCGGCTGCCAATCCTCCTCTTTTTGCTGAGGAAGACTGGCCCTGACCTAACATCCATGCCCATCTTCCTCTACTTTATATGTGGGACCTACCACAGCATGGCTTGCCAAGTGGTGCCATGTCCACACCCTGGATCTGAACTGGGGAACCCTGGGCTGCAGAAGCAGGTTGTGTACACTTAACCGCTGAGCCATTGGGCAGCCCCTGTACTTTGACCTTTTGATGACCATGAGTCACTAGGCAATAAGGATTTTTAGCTCTACTATAATCTTATGGGACCACCGTTGCATATGCGGTCCATCATTGACCAAAATGTCATGTGGCCCCTGACTGTACTCCAGCAGGTAGGGCTATAGTTAACTAGTTTTCCTTGAGGGTGGATCTTGTTAAGAAAAACACAGAGCTCTGTTCAAAATGATTCTTTTCCCCTCTCCCTGGTGGGAGCAGGAGTTGATTATTTTCAAATATTTACTGTGGGAGTTTGGTTGACCTTTTGGAAGTGAATCTCACACTGTCATGGGGGTCTCCCTCTGACTGGGGCCCTCTGGAGTTGAACCACAAGTTGTCAGACTGAGCCTCGGGCAGTTGGTCAATTGCAGTTCCGGTTTTCCTCTCCAGGAGCTGTTCCCGAGGTGGTTCCTGCTTGTGAGTCTCTCTCTGCTAAATCACAACTCCCTGTCTTTACCCGTCTGTCTCGTCAATCCTAGAGGCAGCTGTTTGTCCTGTGTCCTCCTCCCTCTTAGGGATCCAAGAAGTGCTGTTGATTTTTCAGTTTGTTCAGCTTTTTATATTGTTAAGACAAAGTGGTGACTTTGAAACTCCTTCGGTGCAGAACCAGAAAGTGGAAGTCATTTGTCTGTTTTTTAAAGGTTTCAGATTACATATTGCCATTTAGGAGAAGAAATGCCGATCATTGTGATGATTATATTTATTCAAAACAAGTTGGAAAAGGCAACACAAAGTATCTTGAAAATTACTATCATGTGGAGAACACTGTGGCTTTGGGGTAATAAAAAGGTGTGCTTTATTAATGTACAGTAATTTTTAATTTAGGTATTTGTTTTCAAGGCACTAGTGCCTTAAAGTTATGCCAACCAAGAAGAAAATCTGAAGCCCTGAGGTGCCCTGTGGATGTCTTTGTGGATGTAACTGCGCAGCGGAAGCACAGCCTTTGGTTTTTCCCTTACAATCTGTGCAACGGAGTCGTTTCAAGGTAGCAAAGCAAAACAGCTACTGCAGTAAAGGAAAGCCCCTCACTCTGTGGTAATTAATTTGACCATTTGCCATTCAAGATAAGCTTTGATGTTTAAAAAAAAAAGTTCTACTCATTAGCATTGATCTACAAATATTTATTTTCTTGAAATAGTCAAAGATAAGCCTAAATTATTGATTTTCCAAAGTTTTCATAACTAACTTTGATGTATTTTCTAATCTATGATGTTTTATTTATCATTTGATATCATTTTAAAGTAACATTCGAAAGGATTCCACTTAAATTTTTATCTCAGTTATGACTTTATAGGGTTGACTATTTTGCATTGTTTGGTTCATTTCTCAATTGTATGTATAATGTGAATAAATACAGTAACATTATCTAGACATGCTGTTGTCTTTAACTTTTCAATCTCAAATCGTGTGTAAGTCTAAGCTTACTGTCACAAAATCTCATTTGATAGCATATCTCTTTAAATGATTTTTAAAAATTTAATGGATGTGATAAAACATGTTGGCTAATTATGAGGCCACAAGCACAAATAAAAATATAACATTGCACTTTTCTATATATATTTGTTGCATATCAGTTAAGAAAAGAGTGTGGATAAACAGTCAATTTTTTTTGTCTCATCTTAACTAAGAAAGAAGAGAGGTTTTGGCAATTTTTCCGAATAACTGTGAATTTATGATAATCTCCATCTCTATCTATCTATCTCTATCCATCTATCTATCTGTATCTATCTATCTATCTCCGTTTGAAGTGGAAATTATTTCAAGCATATATTAATATTATAACTCCTTAACAGGTTTCAAGTCCCAGAATAAATATCACCTCCAAATGCTGGTTTTTCCCCATGCAGGCTCCCACCAACACACACATAGTAACTTTGGTGTCTTTTTATCTTGTGTCATAATGGTTATGATTTGTGTGATTATATTTCCATGACATCTCCTTTGCTGAATCAACTATAAGCCACTTAAGGCCAGAGAATTTTTGTCTTCGTCTTTGCTCCATTGTCAATCTGGTTGGTGTCATAGGGTCAGTAATTGATTTAAAAAAATGTTGAGCACATAAATAAATTTCCTATCTAGAATCCGTGACAATCTGCAGTGTAAAATATGTTAGACAAATTCAAATCCATCCTATTCAGGGTCAGTGTGGATATTTAGTTTAACTGTGTTCAATTTTTATTCCTATTCAATCATAAATCAAGTGACATTTTAAAAACATTTCCCCCTGCTTTAAAAAGCTTACTATACACAATGTTTTGTTATGTTAGCAAAATATGTCAATGCAATATGCATGCTGAAACAAAAAAGAAGGTTAAAGTTATGGATTATATTTCGTGTTACACCAGATCATGGACCATTTCTAATTTTATACAAAAATTATTATAAAACAAATAAAGAAGTATAAAGATCATAGAAAGTGCAGTAAAAATATATAAACCTTTTAAACTCATCTTTCACAATCTCTACAACATGAGAAAGCACCACTGCTAATATTTTAGCTTACTATTCCAGGAACATTTTTATCACTTGTGAAACTATGTGGTAATCGATGTAGATGTGGATATAATTTATGTTATTAAAGATTTTTCCATGGATGAGATATATGTATACATACCTATGCATACACGTGTACATATTTATATAGTTATATGCATATAACCATGAGTGTATTTGTATATCATACATATGCTATAAGGTGATAAATGTATTAGAATTTTGTATCATTATTACAGCTTTCTTATTTATTTATTTATTTATTTATTTTTTATTTTTTTTTAAAGATTTTATTTTTTCCTTTTTCTCCCCAAAGCCCCCCGGTACATAGTTGTGTATTCTTCGTTGTGGGTTCTTCTAGTTGTGGCATGTGGGACGCTGCCTCAGCGTGGTCCGATGAGCAGTGCCATGTCCGCGCCCAGGATTCAAACCAACGAAACACTGGGCCGCCTGCTGCGGAGCGCGCGAACTTAACCACTCGGCCACGGGGCCAGCCCCTACAGCTTTCTTATTTAAAATCATTTTGCTAATACTTTCTCATAGAACAAATTTTAAAATATTTTTTAATGGCTACACATCACCATCTTTTCCTCCTTACTCATCCCAGACTATCTCAATCTCTATAAAATCTCTGTAGAGCACCTGTTCTTCTTTCAAAAAGAGGAATTGTCCTTGATGAGTGGGTATTCTTTCACTGTGGTGGTGAAACTATGATTAAGTGAAATGAGTTATTCTTACCACAATTTTCTTGAATATGTCTATATTATCTCCAGTATGAACAGCTCTTAAGTCTGTTCCCAGATCTCTAAATCTTAATGCTGCTCTTATTTGGGGCCCAGGTGGATGTGTTACCTACTGGGTAAAATCTACCAACATCTTCCTTTCTTTGTATTTTTCATATTTTGCATCCTCTTCATTAGCATAGAAAGAGAAATAATATTAGAAGCAAAATGGAGGTAAAGAGTGTTCTGGCCAGGTCTCAAGCAATGTCAACGTCACCACTACCCAAGTATATTGTTGACTGCCAATCATGCTAGTTTCATGCTATTATGTATATTATTTGTTTACTTGTTTGTTTTACTATTTCTTTTTATTTCCTTGTGACAAGCAAACATTATGTGGAAGAAAAGAATTATCTTCACATCTTTTTTGGATAGGTAGTCTTACATTTTGATTGATTAAATTATTTTTTGAATATTGATCATATGTTATGTACTACTTTGTACACTGGGTTACATCGATAAATAGACAAGAGCTTACTCTATTATTAGAGGAGGGAAATAATCATCACATATAAAAAGAAAATAATTTCAATATGCATAAATGCTATGAATATATGTGAAAGAGTCTAATGTTACAGAAAATCATGACGGGTCTAATTTATTAGAATGGTCAAAGTAATTCTATGTGTTGGTTTTGAGTTGAGATTTAAATAATAAAGAAGTAGTCTCATGAAATTCTGGAGGATGAATATTCTATACATGGTGGGAAGGAGACAAATAATAATGCATGATATTTTTTCAAAAAACACGGGAGACTAGTTAGCGAGGTAAGAGAACCATAGAAGTGGTCAGAGAGTAAGGCAGGTAGATCATTGTAGGTCATCGAAAGAGGTTTGAATTTTATATAAGTTATAATAGGAGGATATTGTCCATTTTAGGAAGAAGTGTGACATGACCCGACGTGTATCTTTTTAACCTTTCTTGTCAAGCACAGGAATGAGTTAGGAAATTCTTGCAGTAATTTGAACATCTGATGATGTATATTTAAATGAAAACTTACAGTATAGCAAAAATATTGACAAATATTCAAATTCTTTGAACCATCACTTCTACTTTTTATAAATATATGCTAAATAAATAATTATAGTTGTGCTACCAGGAGTTTTAGGTAATATTCCTGTAGTAATATTTAAAGTAAAAGTTGTTTAACAATTTAATCAGCCAGAATTGACACTCAAATATGTTGCCATCTGACCTAATATTACATTTTCCACTAAAAGGATGCTTTAAGGTTATACAACATAATATAATATGTTGTTTATAATACATTAAAAACAAATTAAACAACCTGTACACTTCTATTTAAATATGATTATATGCCACTTCTGCTAGTGTTTATTTTCCTTCCACCAAATCTTCCTTAAGTGACAAAGAAGGAATAAATTAAAATATTAACCAATGAGGTAAGAAGAATTAGTGATTTTGATTCTCAGCAATAAGATGACGTAAATAACTGAACAAGTTTGCACGACTAGGGCATGGGTGGGTAGGCTGGCACTTGCCTAAACATATATCAAGACTTGCTAAAAAGTTACAGTAATTAAGCAGATTAGTGTTGGGATAGGAATAATAGGCAACTAGAAATTACCCCACAATATAAGGCAATATAGTAAATTATGGAACTAATATTTCAACTGAATAATAAAAGTCAATAATTATGTGGCAATTGGTTATCCAGCTAGAAAAAAATATGGGTTCCTAGTTCATATTATACATAACAGTACCTTACAGGTTTTTTCTTAAAAAATATAAGAAAAATTTTTGAAATGTGTAGAAAAAATAAAAAAAGAATAGCTTTAATTAGGGAAGGGTTTCTTAAGATGCAAAAGGTGCAAACCACAAGGAAAGAATGGAAATTTTGAATAAATTAACATCAGACCTTTGAATAGCAGAGTAGGCCATGAATAAAGTAAACTTAGAAGCCATAGATAGAGAGAGATAACTAACCAATTATTCAGAATATAAAAAGAAATCCAATTATTTAAGACAAAAAAACCTCAAATGATCCTATTGAAATTTGAGCAAATTTCGGCAAAACCTGATCAGACATTTCAAGGAAGAGACACATCTGGACAATGCTCTGATACACCGCTGTTGAGGAAAGGCCAGTAAATCTATGTGAGATACCATTTTAAATTCTGATTATTGAAACAATGGAAGCTGTCATACACTGTTGATGGTGTTGAGATTTGGAAAATTATTTTGGGTGGCAATTTGAAAATGTCATTCAAAGATGGAGTGAGTATATTCAGCCCTATCCTAAACAACAAAGAGGGGAAAAAGAATTTCTGAAGTCTACTCCAAATCCTGATATCATGAACACTAGAATTGATGCACCAGTCACATTCAAATACATGCAAATACATATTCCAACAGGGCTTTCATGGAGCTTGAGAGGCTAGATTTAAATTTTATAAGGAAGAGCAAAAATCAAATTAGAGCAAAGATACTCATGCGGTAGAACATGTTGAGAGATGTGCCCTACCAGATGTTGTAACTGATTATTAAGCTATAGTTTATTATATCAGTCGTGTATGTATATTCACACACACACACACACACCAGGTGATGTACAGAATGTCAGTATGTCAATAACAGTACTATTTTTAACTTTAAAAAGTCTGAATAGGAAGAAAATATTCAACAAATATACACTAATTTAATAGATAAATATATTTTGCTCCAGGGGCCAGCCCAGTGGCGCAGTGGTTAAGTTCTTGTGTTCCGCTTTGGTGGCCTGTGGTTCGCCGGCTCAGATCCTGGGTGTGGACCTACACACAGCTTGTCAAGCCATGCTGTGGCAGGCATCACACATAAAATAGAGGAAGAATGGCACTGATGTTAGCTCAGGGCCAGTCTTCCTCAGCAAAAAGAGGAGGATTGACAGCAGATGTTAGCTCAGGGCTAATCTTCCTCAAAAAAAAAGAAAAAGAAAAGAAAAACATATGTATTTTGGTCTAGTCATACAATGGAAAATTACAGAATTAGGAAAATTGATAAATGAAATAAACAAAGCTCAAGCCTCAGTGCAGATCGATCTCAAACACAATTCATCTGAATAAAAAAATAAGGGTAGATTACAATTATAAAAAATTGGAAAATAAGGAAAACACAAATCCATTGTTTATAAAGTCATAGTTAAATTACTTTTAAAACATAGAAGTATGAAATTTACAGTAATTATTTATGTAATAAAAATATCTAAATAGAATCCTATTTGCTAATCCTATTGCCTATCCTACTATTAGCAGATAGTAGAACCCTAACACTAGATGGGAACAACAGGAACATTTACTCAATTGCTTTATATTTCTGTCAAAAGTATGTAATAATACAGGTATGTCCTAGTCACACATAAACTCAGTTAACTGACTTCAAATTGTAAGCTTAACTCTGGCTCAAGTGTAATTAAGAACAATTGTATGGGGGCCAGTCCAGTGGCACAGAGGTTAAGTTCGCACGTTTCGCTTCTCAGTGGCCTGGGGTTTGCTGGTTTGGATCCTAGGTGCGGACGTGGAACCGCTTGGCACACCATGCTGTGGTAGGCATCCCATGTATAAAGTAGAAGAAGATGGGCATGGATGTTAGCTCAGGGTCAGTCTTCCTCAGCAAAAAGAGGAGGATTGGCAGTAGTTAGCTCAGGGCTAATCTTCCTCAAAAAAAAAAAAAAGAGAAAAAAATCAATTGTATAATTTATCAAGGTCTGCATGAACTTCCTGTCATCTTAGCTTTATCATGGTCTACTAGTCAGTAGTGGGTTGGATATTTTGCATATTTTGTTTTATTTTCAAATGATGAATTTTAAAAATGGATCATATAGTCTATTATTATCCACCTATCTCAGCATGAACATTACATCTTAAAACATTCTGAAGATATTTGAATATAATAATGACAGTAGAATAATTCTAATTATGTAAATTTTGTGTTTTTAAAGAACTATCTTCCTATAGTTCTCAACTTGTCTTAAATGATTGTAAATAGATTATGATTCTTTTTGGTTACGTTCAATAGCTCTTAATCTTTAATAATGCTGTGAAAAGTACACACACAAACACAATCTTTTTGTTAACTTAAAATATACCCTTTTTTAGTCCCTTTTCTTGGGCTGCATTCAATTATTTGTACAATGCCATTTTTTATGAAAATGTATCTAAATGGATTTTCTATAGTTATTAAAATATTCCAATCTTTTAAATTTTCTATCCTTGCATTGCACTCTAATATTGTAATTCAGTTAACATTGTTCTATTTCTTGTCTCCTTGCTTGAGTATTGACTCTGTTTTATGTCTTTACATCCATAATAATAATACAGCACACTGAAAAACAAATAATGATTCACTTTGAGAACATCTATTCAGAACATTGGTAGATCTTTGAACTCCAAAACAAAATCGTATATTTGGTGTAGTAACACATGAGCTGTGCTGAGATAGTTAATACTTATTTCATGAGGTGTTTTTCATTTTTATTCACTCTTTGAAGGAAAAAAATCCCTTTTTAATCACATTTTAAGCAAAACACTTCTGTAACCACTGCACCAAAACCTTGTGAAAGAGGAATATGTTGATTTTGAACAAACAATTCTATCCTTAGCTTGTAAATGAAAACATAGTAGTTCAGTGAAAAAACCTTTTTAAAATTTTTCTTAGATTATTGCTTATTTTTTACAGATTTGAATGCCAAATATATGGTCTTTTTTAATCCATTTCAGTATAATCTGAGGAATTTTCATTTTTTGTGTAATCCGTGAGTCCTGTAAGGAAGGCAAAGTGCAATTACTGGAGAGCGGATGGAAACAGAGTCAGGAGTTGGCAGCCTTCAAGTTTAATAGTCGTTACTGAATGTCCCTGTCAATATTATTGAGGCAACTTGTGGCTGACAGACATAGATGTTTCCACAATGGTGAGAGGAAAATCCTCAGGAAAGATCGCATGTAATGTAGTTAGTAGGAACTCGTGTGTGAAATTTTGCCTACAGAATGTCATAGCAATTAGAAAAATGAGGAAATCAAATGGTGTATACGAATTTTGCAACCCAATCGAAGCTTTCTTTTTCAAGCACTGCAATCCATATTCAATTTGAAACTAGAAGGACCTCTTACAATTAAGTAATCGAGAAAATCATATCACATCTTCCATGTATACTAGGGTCCTGTGAACACAATAGGTTACAGAGAACAAGATGCTAAAGTTAAGAACCAAAGTCTTGAAGTAATTGTGTTCACCTGGATTGTGGTGTGAAGGGTAAATTATTCCAGACCCACTTGATAAAAAGAAATAAAATCTTGTACAATTATTTATTAAAGATATCTTATTCCAACACCATCCTCATAGGATTGAAATGGTCAGGAAAACTCAGGGATTGTATATAAGTAGCTCCGAGTATCAAAGTTCTGGAATACCACGTGGGCATCCTTTGAAGCCTACTGGAAAGGGTTACATAAATCACAGTTCTAGAGAAGTCTTGGATTCTAAGCAGATTTTCATAAAAGGACCATATATGAAGGACTGGGCAGCATTTTAATTGCCTAAACTCGTGTATATAGAACATAATGTGGTTTAAGAGTAGTAGATAACATACCAAGACAGAATTTCCAATATGTAATTGAACTAAAAACCTAGTTGTTGAATATTTTTTGACGAGGATAAGAAATAAAGAGTCTTCATTTTAAAAAAGCACAAGAACTTTGATTTTCTGAATTGGAAACTATATACCTTCTGTTTCTTAAAAATAATTTAGGAATCCTTTGAGTGGACCACTTTGATCCAACACATATGTAGTTCCAATACACAGACTCCTTTGTTAGACTAATGTTAAGATGTCTATCTATCTATCTTACCAAATGCAATTCCAAAACGAGTAAGAATTCAATACGTAGGTAGTAGGTGTCTGCAGAACCAGCTGTGAGAAAGTGTGCAAAACAGAGGAAAGAAAACAATGTTGACACAGATAATACAAAAATATCTTCCTAACTGAGTTATGAGAACCATTATTTATTGTATTAAACATAACATGAAGTGCTTATTGTGCCACAAAGCATTGGACAAATAAAAAAAAACTGTTGAATATACAGTATCTTTTATCATCAATGAGATTACTATATAAATGAAGATATTCTAGACTTCAGAGAAGAGAAGGAAAATGGAAAGGAGTTCCTGACACAGAGTCACATATCGTTATTATATATGGCATAATGCCAAAGCATACTAGTCATTCATTGGATGATAAGTTCCTGGAGGTCTATGGCTGTTACTTGTCCGTATATCAATCCCAAATGCTCTTTATGATGCCCACCAGATAGCAAACGCCATTCAACAAACTAACCAACTGATCTACTAATTCAAAATTAATGTGTGCTAAGATATTGCCGTTTTCTAAAACAATGTAAGAAATTATTTTATTTAATAATTTTAACAATTTTAGGAGTCAGTAACAATATTATTGGAAATAATTATTAAGAAACATACTTTAAGAGTTTGTTGGGGCCAGGCCTTTTTTGGTTGTAGGAAACAGTGCTAAAATTTTTTAGAAGGACTAGAATTTCAGTGATTTCAACACTGTCAAAAGCATTCCCCTTCAGCTGTTGAACGGCTTCACAAATTTTTTCATAAAAACAGATGAATTGCCTCCTGGTAGTATTGTCTCACTCCTCATCTTACTCAAATTGAACCCCAAGTTAATTCAACTTTTTGAGGCTAAAAGAGACTATTTTAGATACTGTGTCAATTGTAATCATAATAACTTTATTCTCAGTTCCTCTGAATAAAATACTTTTCTAAATAATTGTCTTTTGCTTTTCCTCAATAATGTAAAATATTACCCTGATGAATCTTCTGTCACATGAAAACTTAAACTTGGGTTGCTTGCACTTCCTTTATTTTCTTGCCTTATTGGGAGATTTAGGCGTATATACAAAGCAAATTGTATTTGATGACTATACATAAAAAAATATTTAATTACCTACTATGTACTAGTCATAAACTCTCGCAAGCTCATTTTTTTTTGTATAAGAATATTCATGCAACTCTTGTCAAGCTCATTTAACCTTTTCAAGCTTTGATCTATACTTTAATTATTACAACTATTACTGATATTTTTATTATATTATTTTTATTATTATTATTTTCCTGGAGACATAGATGATTACACAACAACACATACCATGTTTTTCAGAATGCTTTGGATACATCTCAAATTTTCTCCTACACTTTACCCACACTTACTCATGTCCCACATGAGAAAGTGGTAGAAAATATGATAATGGAAATGAGAACTAAAAGACACCAATGACATTGCTAGAAATACATATTTCCAAGTTTCAGTAAATTGAAGGATGTTTTTTGATAAAAATATTTTCAGCCATCCCTGTATTAAGCAATCTACCAGTCAATCAATCAGAAGATGACATTGTGTCACAGAAATGTAGTCCAGGAAACTGTGATATATAACCTTATATCTATTTTTTAACATGCATATTTTTAAATGTCAATTTCATTACCATTATGTCTTGGAAAAACAAACAACAATTGTGGATTATTTTTGTAACACAAAAAATAAATGTTAAAGTGATGAGTAATAACTTCAAATGGGCCATCAATAAAATATATTAGCTCTTATTGAAATAAAATTTTTCATTTAGCAAGATTTTAACCTATAATAGCAGTTAATGGTTTAAAGTAGATTAGTTATAATGTAAAATTTTGACCCTTTGAAAAACATTGAGTTGATTCAATGGATTGAAAAACAAACATTGCTCTTTCTATATGTGTGTTTGTGTACATGCATATGTGTCTATGCATATCTATAGCATTACATGCATGTGTTTAACATGTATATTTACATATATTTATGTTCACGTGTATTCATTTATATAATAATAAATTCATTTCTACTAAGTCAGAAGATGGCTAATTTGATATCTTTAAAAATTTTATTACAGGGGCCATCCTGGTTAAGTTTGCATGCTCCACTTCTGCAGCCTGGGGATCATAGGTTAGGATCCCAGGCGCGGACCTATACACAGCTTATCAAGCCATGCTGTGGCAGTGTCCCGCATACAAAATAGAGGTAGATTGGTACAGATGTTAGCTCAGGAACAATCTTCCTTACCAAAAAAAAAAGTTATTACAAAAGTAGTGCCAGATATTTATAAATAAGAATAAACCTGGTATCAATCTATGCACTAACATGATGCACACATAATAGAACCTCACAGAAATGATTATACATATGATGATATAACTCAATATATAATTTCCTGGAACTCTTTCCAACTTCTACCACCACAACCCTATTCTACACCATTATGAACTTTTGGCTGAAAACACGTTTTAAAACTCTATTTATGGTCATGTCACTCTCCCACTTAGTTATTTAATTGTTTCCCAATTTTCTTAGCGTTTTCAAGTCTAGAAGCTTTAATACAGCTTCCAAGGTCTTCTCAGATATGGCCTCTTTGTTTTCATCTGTTTCCCTCATTCTCTACATTCTAGCTATATTGCATTTCATTTAGTTATTCAGATATGCTATGATTTATCCCACCTCAGGGCCATTTTTCTTCTCCACATCATCCTCAAAAGAAAAGATAATGCATGTTAAGGGTGTTCCCTTTGTTACATGAATTAGACTTTTCTCTTGCTCAGTTTCAACGTTTTTTGGACTTTCATGTTTCTTGGTCTTTTCTACTATAGCATACAAATCTTCTTATCGTGTCATGCCTTTCCTCATATTTGGAGTGATAAGATGTAAGAATCTGGTTTGAACTTAGAAACATAGCAAAGAAAGAGGCCTTTCAATCGCTTTGGGGTTCATCTCAGGACTTTCCCAAGAATGGGTCCTGCATCCCAGCATAGTCCACCAAGGGACTTTCATAATTTTTAGAACAGCAATTGAAAATAACTCAGAGCATTTTTAATATCGAGCATACTTTTAGCATATACTCCTTGGAAACCTCCAGAAAAACTAGTAGATTTTTGAGGTCCACTCATACTGTTTTCTCTCTATTTCTCTCTCTTTCTGTACATTCCCAATAGAAAGCATCCTTTGTGCAATGTTACTTTAACAAGACTTACTTCTTAGCAGATTGGGTCATTATGGTTTAAGGTCTCTTTGATTTTTATGATTCTAACAGTTACTTTCCCTTCAATTGCCTCAGAACAATGGTTTTTCATTTATTTTTGCAGCTTTTCAGATCGTTCTGTTTCCTACACCGAGATTTATTTTTCTCATATTCTCCAACCTTTAGTTTCCAGTTCAGCATTTGGCTCACCTCCTTCATCTTAAAACTAATTTGATCCTTTGAAAAGAAAAATAAAGGGAAGTACTAGCCTGTTCCTGTGGGTATTAAATAATGGAAATTTAAAAATAAATGTGACATTTTGCAGCTATGTAAATGCTATGACTAAAATGACAATTGAGAGTATGAACACTTCCCAGAATTTGGTTATTTTCTCAAGGAACCTTATGTCTGTATTTCAGGCCCACTGACAACAGACTGTGATGCTGGAGTGCTTTCTTAGACCAATAACCTGCCTATAAAGTATCCTGAGATGTGTGCAAAGAAGCAACTCTGCGTGACTTAGTCCTTGATTCTCAGGGAAGAGATGGAAGCCTGGTTGTAGATATGACTGGAGATGGGTAATGTCAAAGCCAAGAGACAGATTTAAAAAAACAGGATTTTAAAGAAACTGAAGATAAAATGACACACTGAAAAGTAATTTATAGATAACCCCACTCCCCCAAAAAGCATCTTAATATTAAGCATTGATCAGAGAACTCCTAAGTTTTGCTGGATTTCGCACCTTTCCAACATGAACTCCAGCCTTTACTAATGCATAATAAATGTATTACACGTAAAAGCCTAGACACAAAGAAAATATTAGGTGTCAAAATTTAATTACTCCAATTTTTCCTAATATTAATTTTTGCCTCTGTCCAGCACTCCCCATCCTGCCGGCTTAGCTAACACGCTTACACAAGACAAGAACTTGTCCAAATGACTCTCCTTCAAAACACAGCATAATTTAGCTGAAGGAAATGAAACTCCATCAGTAAGTATCACAAGGACACTATCTCTCTGCCAATATTACAAAAGCAAATATGAACTGCACTTCTGCTCTGACTATTTAATCCCTCTACCAATACAGCGAAGCTCTTAGCTGCTGTATCAATTGCTTTGCAAACAGTGAATAGATTACTTGTTATATAAATTCTCCTTGTACGTCAATTTTCCAAAATAAGCACAAATTTTAACAAATCGGGTACAAATATTGAAGGGATGACATTTTCCTCACTTCATGAATATTATAGCCATAAGTAAACAGTGATTTTTGAAAATGTAAGTGAATATAATTTTTAAAAATAATTTCTAAACCTAGTAGAAGAACAAAGCTCTACCAAATAGAGATGTAATATTATATGAAATATTTTCTTCAAGAAATACCATATTTTTATTCATTTTTATAGGTATAGAATTATTTTCAATATAATTCAGCTCTATTTTTAAAAATCCAACCTGCTTACATGGCTTGCATTCATGTGAAAGCAAGGTTAAATTTAGCAGCAATTCAGGTTAATCACAAGTAATTATATTGTGCATCTGCCCCCATACTTGTAAAATTCTAAAATGACATATTTAAAACCTGCTTTCTAGTTACTGAAAGAAAATATATTTTACTTTTTTTTTTTTTGAGGAAGATTAGCCCTGAGCTAACTACTGTCAATCCTCCTTTTTTTGCTGAGGAAGACTGGCCCTGAGCTAACATCCATGCCCATTTTCCTCTACTTTATATGTGGGACGCCTGCCACAGCAAGGCTTTGCCAAGCGGTGCCATGTCCACACCCGGCATCTGAACCGGCAAACCCGGGTCGCAGAGAAGCGGAATGTGCGAACTTAACAGCTGCACCACCAGGCCAGCCCCAAGAAAATATATTTTAAATTATTGTTTCAGTTTGTTTTAAGTAGTTTATATTAGGAAGGCCTTTTGTTCATGAATGATTGCAAGACATTTTTTTGAATCATATTCTGGACTTATGCCCTTTTTCCACCTTCTTAAATATTTCATATGCTCCATCTTTTTTCTCATTTCAATACATATCTGTGCCTCCCCTTTGGCTGGTCACAAATTAGTTTTGCAATTTGTATCACTGAACGAGAATTTATTCAGCAATTCTATATACAACCCACTATTTACTTTTCTATGGAGTATGAAAAGTTGGAGGAAATATGACTTTCCCACTTCTTTCTGGAAACAAATCCTTGTAGGTAAAACAATAACATTTTCAACATCTTTCCTCTTAAATGACGCACAGGCTTAGCACCTCTTTATTCCTGCTATAACAGGATGTCAATGGTGACACTATTGACAGACTTTGTTTTGGGGGCCTGTCCTGTGCACTGTAGGATGTTTAGCAGCATCCCTGGCCTCTACCCAACAAATGCCAATGGTACCCTTTCTCCTGCACAGTTGTGACAACGATAAATGCTTCCCCACAGCTCCAGTGTCCTCTGAGAGGAAAAATCTACCCTATTTGAGAACCACTGCTCTGTAACATATCCTGTCCAGTGTTCAAAACCCTTTCAGTTCATTCAGCATATGGCTTTCTCTAGTGAGCCACATACTTTCCTCCCTGTTAAGTTGCACGCTTCTCAAGAGTAAGCTAGTTTCTCTTCCCAATCCTGTTCAAGCGACTTTTACTGCTGTTTCCAATTGAATTAAATATTAAATTAACACATAAAAATACTAAGAAAAAGTTTCTATTAAGAAAATTGAGTGCTTTGGAAACCAAGTGAGTCAGCATAATTAACGTCAATGTAGTGTGAGACAAACACAAGATATGATCAAAGGAAAAGGGTTATAAAACTCTTGAAGGATTATGAGATTAAAGTATTTCACAAATGTACCAAGATTCTCTCACACTAGTTTGGGAAAACAGATTGGTTACTAAAAACTCTTCTGAATGTATAAGAAGGATAACATGGACCTCCTGTGAGCGTGGACCCCAATATTCAAAACAAAGTCTCTGGTGAACGTTAAGAGAATGGAATGTTTGTGCACATTTATAAGGGAAATTAAATGTGCATGTTTTTATTAGGAACTATACACTTAAATCAACTTTTTATTTTAACCACCTAACTATACTTCTTAATAAAAATTATAATTCAAAGAAAACTGTGGGAATTGCTAAATTGAAAAAAGAAGAAAACGAAATGGATGAAAAAGAGAGTAAAATTAGGTTTTACAGTGAAAACTTAGGAAGCTATCAGGACCTTTAAATATTTACTCTCCAGAGGAGGCAAAGTTGGATTTTTCTCTTTTTTCAGAGGCTTCTTCATATATAAATTTAATCCATCTTTGAAAATCTAAATTATAGTGTATATAAAACATCTACCTCTCCGCCTCATAACTCCATTCCCATGCATGTGTATTCCTATAGCATATTATAATATAGCTATATGCATGAAGATAGAAACCTTCCTAATTATAATTTTTCTCCCTCTTTTCCAGTGCATGTGGATATATATTAGTGTATATTGTGGTATATTTCTTTGTGTGTGTATGTATATAGGTTTGTGTATATATATATATGTATTTATAATACATAAATTTATATTACAAAATACGTTGTATATACATTTGTAGAATACTACACATATTATAAAAAAGGAACAGAATTTATAAATGCCCTACTGCTATATATATTATCAATTATAATATTATATATTACTTGTATATAATAATAAAGATATAAAATACACTATATTAATATGTTAATTGTATATGATATAGAAATAATTAACAATTATTATGTTACATATTTTATATGGATTCATACATTTAACCTCCCTACTCCTATTGAGAAGTTTTTAGTTACATTGCTCACCTTTACAAACAGTTCTGAAATGTTTACGCTTGCCTATAAGTGGATCATTCTGTTAGAGAGATTCCTACAACTAGAATGATCACATGAGCTCTCAGGCTGCCTATCAGCATCTGTAATAGCCCCAGCCTCATCAATCCATAGTCTTGCCTCTCCTTAAATGCTTGGCTTCCAGTTAGACTATAACATGGGGGCAGAAATACTGTCCTAGCCCAGGGGGTGAGGGAGCCATGGAATGAAATCATAGCATTAAGGGAACCTCCGTACTCTCCTGTTCCTCTTTTCTACCAATCTGTCACTCTCTACTAAAAAAGGTGACAGAACGTACAGATACTAAAATCAGCCCCCCCGCCAAAGCCAGTCTGGCCTGTCAGATGCAAAGGTCACGTTCAGTTTCTGTCTGCATGTTCAATTCCCTCTGAGGTCTCGTATTTCACCAATCTGACAAACAAATAAAAAGGCACACTCAGATTAAACAGGTCCCAGTGCTGCAAGCCCACTCGGTGGCCTTGCTATCTGAGAAGCACATTGCCACTGACTGATGTCTTGGACCCCTTCCAGGAATCTTTTGATGTTTCTGCCTCTAGGGAACAACCACCACTTGTAATGAGGCAGCCTTGCGTCCCCCTGGCCTGCTCGTGCGTGCCTTTTAATTAGCCCAGGGTCACACACTCTGTTAGATACACAGTGCATTTCTCACGTTATGAGATATAAAATCCCAAATTGTCAAATCAGGGGACTAATGATCTTTGAACTAAACAGGCTGGCATTTTTGTTTTGAGAGGGATATACCAGGCACCATCTGGGGTTATTTTAAAGCCTTCATCTATCTTCTCAGCAGCTTCAATTTAACAATATTAATGCTAGATGGTTCTTCTTTTAGTTTCATTCCTATCATACCAAGAGCAAAGGTTAATTCCTTTTCTGGCCTTTGTACGTTAGCAAGTGAACACACTGAATATTAAATGAGTAAAAATGACTAATCGTGCCTTTCTTTACATATTTAGAGAGAGTTACCATGAGAACAAATATTATAACCTTTCTTTTCTTTTCTTTTAATAGAACCATTAATAACACTAGGTAAAATGAAAGTATGCAATAATGCAATGTTTTTCCCTCACACTAATTATGTTGTCAGCTTTTCATCTGGGTGTATAATTGGCTCTAGCAGCAACCAAATTGTAGTGTGTAAGTGTTCTATATTGGAGTTTTCTTTATGGTGGCCCTGAAAAGGACACAACCTTGGTAACTGGATTCATTAGTCAGATGATTCAATGTAAAAATGTGGCAGGAGAGAATTCCCTGGTCATGGCCAGCTAGCTAGTAGTGAGTCAAGAATTGGCAGGGAGGGATAGATTCTAAAGAAATTTAGAGGCAGCGACTTCTTAATTTTTAACTGATGACCTAGTCCAGAATTTTCACATTTGAGAGCACTTGTTTCTGATCATACATGTGTGCGCCCAACTTTGTAAAACATTACAACCAGCATCCCATATGGTCAGTTTGGGGGATTAATTGGTGCCCCAAACACAAGCATAGTTACTATAATTTCTTAACAGTACTTCATTCAACATGGTCACCTCCACAATAACAGAACGCATTGTGTATGCAATTAAAAACTGAAAACATGAAAGCATGTTTAATTCTTAGATAATGACCAAGATGGCCTTACAGTTCCCCTCAGCTTGACTAAACTTTAGACAGAGTTCTTTCTGACTAGGTCCCTAACTTCCCTTTTCTTAGAGCACTCAATAGAAAACTTGCCATTGTAAATTTTTCTCTGTTCTTTTAAGATGTAAGTCTTCTACAATCCAGGGATGTCTCTCCTGGACTTGGGAGCCAGCCTTTTGAAAGGCAACTGTTAAGGAAGATAGTGCCTCCTTCTCCCAGTCTCTGTGGGCGGGTAGGAGCCCAACTTTGAGAAGGGACAATTAGAGAACAGAGATGACCTAATCATACTGACCATCCCCCCAACCAAGTCCTCCAGTCCTTTTCCATTAATTCACAAGTGTTTAAAAAGAGTGTTGACTCCTATTGTAATAGTCTTGAATAAAGTTTTTGGTGCAGTTCTTAACAAGTGCCTGGTGCAATTTTTATTTTACATTAAGTACCAGATCCTGACACTGCGTCTATGGAACTTCATATTCTAATCAAGGACCTAATTCTGAATTACTGTTTTTAACAATGTCTGCCTCTTATATTGATGATTCATTTAAAAACACATAAAGTTGTCTATTTGACAGGACCTGAAAACAGAAAATCCGTAGTCCTGTTTACCATGAGGAATATTTCTACTGTGTAAAATATAAATTTTTTTCTCCTAGCGGTTAGGAGGCATTCAGTCATGAGTAAGGTGACTATAACCAATTCATTCTCTTTTGGAACTTAGAATAAGCGTATTCTATATTAAATAATCTCCATAGTTTCCTTTTACTTTAAGATATTTAAAGTATAAATTATAAAACAGGCAAGGCAGAAAATCTTATCCCAGGTTTCATAATTAATTTGTTACTGTTCTATAAGTCTAACAAAGTTGAAACACACGCAGTACGAGCAGTTATGAGTTCAAGAAAATAGATATTATTAACACATTCAATCAGCTGATTTTTAGTTAATAAATTCAAATTCATTTTAAATAAGTATTTTTAAATTCATATATAATTACTCATAATATAAATGACCAGAATAATAGATAGTGCATTTTCTTTATGTCTCTCAAATATGCCTCCAAGGAGTCTAAAAAAAATTCTAAAACATGCATTCAAGTAGAAGTCCATCCTCATGATTATGTGACATTAAAATTCAATAAGATCTGATGATAAAAATCATGAATTAGACAATTCTGTGCATAATATGATAAGTAAGGCTCCTTTTAATGAGCGTTATATGATCTGGCTCCTTAGTATGTTGTCTCATTAGAACCACTGAGCAAGTCTCCATGGGGGGCACATCTTGTCCTCTGAAACTAATAACAAAAGATAGAAAAATGCACAGAAGGCATATAGGATCCTATGTAAAAAAAGAAAAATCCCTTTACAAGTAATTTAATCAATTATAAATTGCTCGATATTTAAATCTATTTAACATATTCTAACAAATACCTCCTATTTGAAAAATAGGTTTACCTTTTACTCATTCCCAGGTCTCTTTTCTTCGAAGGAAAGCTAGAATGGCAAAAACATGACAAAAAGACATGCTAGCACCCTCCCATCCCACATCCACTAGAAGGTTTGTCTTTGGTTTCGTTTACTTCAGAGGCAGACCCTGAGGTAAGGATCTGCATGTAATTCAAATATTTTGCTCGTGAAGGAAACCTGACCCTAGGAGTGGGGAAAAGAGACATCAAGAGAAGGCGGTTTATGAAGGTTGCGGTCTGTTATCACAAATACAACTTTGTGTGACTGTAGCTTTAGTCTTGCTGTGGAAAGTCAGAGAGAGAGAATAAAATACACAAGTCAGTGACTCCCTGAGGAGTGAGGGAGCTGGGGTACTTATAAGCCAACTTCCACCTATAATTGATTGAGTGCTGCTGGGTGAGGGGTGTTGTAAATTACCTTCCAAGAGAATAACTGGCAATAGAAACTCTCAGGAAAAGAATGGAAGCTAAGCTGATTACAAGAACCCTTCCTGCCCAAGCCCAGACATGGCCTAAGACTTCTTTCCAGCCCTGCCATTCTTGCAACTACTATCAATAAATCAGATTTGGCATTCTTAACTTAAGAGACCTCGATTCGGCTTAGTAGATTCGAAACAATTTTCAGTGGAGCATTCTAGAAAAGGTTACATTAGTAATCTGAAAAAAATCCTTGTAATGCTCACACTATTTTAATATTACATATATTACTGATAATATCATATATTTCAAACATATTTTTTATCTGTCTTGGGAATTCCATTAAAAAATTCTAAATATTTATTCCATTCTTGCACGAAAACATCCTGTCCGATTTTTTCTTACTGTAGCTTTTTGTTCTCTTTGCATCAGTATTTGATTATGTGGAAGTATATGTCAGCTATGAACTTAAGTGATGATTCTTTCTCTTCTATCTACCGATCCTTTATAATTATATTAAATAAGAAGCTCATCCAAGATGAAAAGTGGGGGGAAAATTACAAAATAGTGAATGAGGGAAGCCAAGGAAGAAAAGATTTGTTGAGAAGTGAAAAGTCAGCACTGTGAAATGGCATAGAAGGTCATACAAGAAAAAGACTAATAAGTGTCTGTTGTATTAAAAGCCTCCCAGAGTCTCTAAGGCAATGTTCTGCTGTTCTTTTTTTAAGATATAGCTCTGTAAGGACTCAGTGACCTATTCTGGAACACCAGTACGGTGGTTATAGCAATGTTACCTGTTGGCAGATCCTTCCTGTGCTTAAACTCAGCCATGAAGTTATTCAACAGATACTTGTTGAGTACCTACAATATTTCCTACACTGAACTATTTGTTGAGTAAGGAAATCAAAGATAACCCATTTCTCACTCTCAAAAAGATTACAGCTAATTAGACATAGAGAAAATCAAATTAAGAGCACATACACACAAATGTATGGTTATATATTGTGAGGAATGCTATGAAAAAACTTTAAAGTGTGCTATGATAAAAATAATAAGGTCTATACACTGTTCAGCAGTTGTTCAAGGTATGCCTTTCTGTGAAGGTAACTTTTAACCTGAGAGATGAAGAATGAATAAGTGTCAAGGAAAGAAGGGGAGAGAAATTTTAAGCAAGATAACATCAAAATGAAGAAGATAATAGGCAATTTGGGAAACTATATTTACACAGCACACGTCCACAATTTGACATATAAAATAGCCCTAAATCAATAAAAGAAATAAAAATAAATAATTTAAATACTAAAAGAGATGGAAGTAAGTTCATTACTCCTATTTGAAGCAATGCCAAAGTACAAGATGCTTACCAATTCCTTCTTTGTTTATTTTGTTTTGTATGTGAGGAGGTGCTTGTTATACTTATCAAGTCATAGATTAAACAATTATCATCATCGTTGATAAAGGTTTAAAGGTAAAATTTCCTGAAGAGTCTGAACGGAAGAGTAAAGTCATGTAGCCTTTCCATGTTTGACAAGTGCAAAAGCCACCCAAAAATACGGATTCTCTTTGATCTTGTAATTCTGTTCCTAGGGATTAGCAATAGCAAATAAATGAGTATATGCGTAAAGATTAGCTGCAAGACATGGATGCAAAATGGTTATTTATTGTTGTTTATAAGGAGAAGAATATAGTGTAAATGTATAATGTTAGATGGTAACTTGAGTGAGCTGTCTGGTATTCGTATGAATAAGAATTTCAGAAACTAAAATTTACATTGCAGATATATGTCTATTACGTATGCTGTATTCATGGAATAATTTCGAATTTCAAAGTTTTTAAAAATAAGTAGAATTTGACTTTATAACTTTATATATACACTCACAGTCTTTGTTTTAGACAACTCAACATAGATGTATACAGAGATGAAGATATCCTCTAAAATATCAAGCTACATCTGGCTGGTAGACCATGTGTAACTTACAGCTTTCCATTTGGGCTTGGTTGAATTTTCTACTTATTTTATGATAGCCACCTGGATAATAGTTATTAATAAAATAAACTGAGGTCTTACATTAAGTGACAAAGTTACCAGATTTGTGTAATATTAGTGAATGGCAAATTCAAATAAGTATAATTTTTTTCTTACATTTCCCCTAAAAGCACTGTTAAGAGTTCAATCTGGCTTGGTTTATTCTTATAGTAACTTTTAGTGATTACTTTCCCACAGATTTGTCATTTCCATTTAAGTTTTTCATGACTTTATAACATATAAATAGATAGCTTGCTTGATTAAGAAATAGGGAAACATGTTTTTGATACAGGAATATAAGTCAAAAGATTCAGGGATATTTTCTATGCTGTTTATTCAAACACTGTGACATTGTTAAATAAGCCAGACAGTAATTAAAATCAAAGATGATAAATAAATATTAAATTGGGCTTAGTTATTTAATTACAGAGAAATGTGAGATAACATATGGAACAAATCAGGAAAAATTATTTCTGGATGAAGGAACAAAGGTGCAAAGAAACGAATAAAAAACGTATGTACACTCAGGAAAGAAAAGAGACGAAAGATCCTGGGAGTTCAAGGTGAACGTTCTTCTGATTCTCAATGTCTTGCTACTCCAATCCACCCGCACATTTCCTTCAGATTAATTTTATAAATTACTTCTTTTATCATTTAACTCTCCTGCCCAAAGTCATTCAGTCACTTTCCATTACTAATAGGCTGAAATCCGACTACGCATTCTAGAATTTATGATGCTTAATCATTTGGATACAACCTATGTTTCTAATTTGAATAATCAATACCAATCAAGTAGTCAGAAATTGTTATGGCGTGTGACATTGAAGCACCATCCCCTCTCTTACTGTTAAATCACTCTAAATCTCATCCTTGAAGAAGAGAGCTGATCTGGATTGCCCAAATTCCAGAACTTTGAACTTGACCACAGTCTTGGTGGAGAAATTTTTTAACGTCATTAAATGTATCAGAGCCTTTATATGTGGTATATTTCCCTTTTCTCTTCTCCCAAGGCCCTACGTAAGACTTGCTTAAAGGCAAGGGGGAGTTCTTTGCCCAAGTATCTACACTCAGGATAGGCTTGTGTCTATACCAGCTACACTCGAAATATAGAAATAAATATTCATGCACTCCTTTGTATTTCAAGTGCACTTTCTGCTCAAGTTGCAGAGGTGACAGACTCAGGTGGCCAAAATGAAGAGGAAGTGACTCTTTTGGGTGTCTTTGTTTCTTGGCTAAGACTCAGCATTGCTTTACCTAAAGTGTCTCCTCCTAATTGGATCAGACAAACTTCTACATTGGCGTTTTTAAATGAATTCTTAGCTACTGAGAAATATTTTGGGGGAGCGAAGGCTATCTTATTTTGTTTCCTCTGTGTATAAGTACCTCAAAAACTTGACACAGAGTAATGGCAGGTCAAGGGCTCCTCTTGTTATACTGTGGTGATACTGTTCCTTAATCACAGCCCACTAAGTCTTGTTACTGGAAGCATCTCATCTTTTTTCTACGGAACCATTTATCTTCCAATGTCCAGAGTATATGTATATTTTTCTGTAGCTTCAGATTAACATGATGTTATCCAGAGAACCTTAATGCAAAAACAAAAGACCACAGTGATGGGACTGTACTTCATTTGAATGAGGTATTTTCAGTAATGGCATCTTATAATTTTCTTGGATTTCCACATTCTCCACATAATTATCTCTTACATATTAATAATTATGCTTTTGGTGTTGCCTTTCATAAGGAGGTACAAGTGTATGAAGCCAATAAATAATTTATATAAGGACATTTTTCAATTAAAATTCTATCTCAATAGCTTGACTAAAAACAGAATGGCAGGACGTGCCTCACTAATCAATAAGCTGAGACATTTTTCTCCCTATGGTCTATGCTTTGGCTTTACAAAAAGGTATGATCTGGCATATGTGTGTATAAGTAAATCAATCTTCCTTTCAGTATTCATTTAAAAAACAAAGTTACATTTTTATCAGAAGGAGAACTCTGAAACGTACAATGAGTGTTTATTAAGTACAGTTTTCAATTATATATTATGCAGTTACAACACTTTTAGTTTTTCAACATGCGTACAGATATCCATTATTTCCTGAATTCATTCAAACACATATTGAGCATGAGGTCTGTATATTTTTCATCTACCCATGATTAATTAGCATGTCTCTGATATGTGAAAGCCTAAATTCACAATATCAAAAATTGCTTTGGGTCTTTCTCCTTTCTTCGGAGATTTAAACTACTTTGTATAGCTGGGCAACTAAATCACAGTTCATAAACACCATCAACAATTTTCACTCTCAAAATCATGATATTTTCCTGTCTTAAAAGTTTTTAAGAGAGGGTAATATTGAGCACAAATGATTGTCAAAGAAAATGGAAAGCAGTGCTAGCAGTGTCAGATATGAAGCTGGCTCCAGACTGGGGAGTACAGACCAGGATAGAAATCCTCAGCCAAAGTCAGATTCTTGGTTGAGAAGGACCCAGCCTGAGTGCAGTCCAGGCAGACAAGTGGGCTGGAGAAGTGACATGAGACAGGGAGGAAAGCCCAAGTGCTCCTACATGCTGCAATTCTGTGTAGCTGTACTTACCCTCGAGCTACCACAGCTCTTAGTCAATTAATAGCAGAACTTGTTTCTAAACTCCACTGGCTGACTGTCATCCTTCCAGGTTGAATCGTTTTGCTCCAAGTAAGTTATGGCAGCCTAGAGATTGCTAGATGCGCATCATAGACAGTCAAGTGGGGCTATGACTCTGCATGGGCTCATTATAGAGGGGAAGCTCACAGCAGAGGAAGCCTCAAAAGTGTAAGCCTCCATAGCAGACAGAATTTGGAGATATACAAAGTCATCAAAAAAACTTTTAAAAAATTGAAAAGGAGCAATGTTAAGTATCCCTGAAGTGTGTATATTATTTTAAACTGCTACATAACTACATATAAGAAACGCTAAAATTCAAATCATTCAAGCAGCAGCTCTACACAATCACTAATATAGAGGATAGACATGTATGCTAACCTTGGTAAATGGTGCTAAACTTTGTTTAGAACATGATGCTGGAGTATCAGCCAGGAGAACCTTTCTGCGTGCAGCATTAACAATGATTGCTGAACTGCAGGTGGTACTGAAGATCCCAGGAAGGGGCCAAGACTCTTAGTGTAATGATGATAGAGGCAAGATGTCTGGATTTGGGAACTGGAAGCAGTAACTATTTACCAAAAGGAAGAAAGTGTTTCAATATTTTAGAAACCAAGATGGCTGTCCTCTTGCTTGCTGGCTGAATATCCACCCTGCATAAAGGACACAAAAAAATAATAATATGTCATAGTGTCCCATGAAGATCTAAAATTGAATCTTGTCTGGCTGAATGTATTTGGTTACCTCTTGCTGTCAGGGGCACTTTGGATTCCTAGAAAAGAGTTATTTCAGAATACCATTAAAGACATTCAGGAAGTGGCTTCTCTGCTGAATGGTGCAGCAGGAGCAAAGAGGCTGCAAACTTGAGGAAGGAGACACAGCCCCAGCAGCAAGTTATCACATTTTTTCTCTGCTCCACGACGCTTTATTTTTCACTTCACATTCTGCACTGATTTACTTTGACCAATGGACTGTTAAAATGGAAAGCATAAAACTTCTGTTCCATCAATGGTTACTCTGATGGCCTCATCACTGTTTTGCAGATAATATTAAAGAGCAAAGGTAAAAGTAATCACTTTTGCCAATGGAGAAAAATTCCTCTGGTATTGGTAACTATTTTGTTTAGAGAAGTCAAATGTTTTATACCTCTGCCTTGCCTGGTTAGTTCTATTTCTATAGATAAGTTAGTCCTATTTGAGTAAATGGTGTGAAACTTTGTTTAAAACAGAAATTCAATAGATTTCTATGACATGCTGCCAACACTATGCACCTATTCGTAATTTATCTGTTGAATAGATAGAAGAAACTATTCCGTTTAGTTTACAATTACATGTAGAGTCTATTCTATTTTAAAGGAATAAACAGGTACGTCAAATTGAAGCATATAAGCTCTTCTACTGAAAGTTATTACCCCAAAATTTTAAAAATTTAGAGAATTCACAAAACATATACATGATTTTATTATTACCAAAAATAACTTATAAGGTTGTGATATATTACCCTCTATATTTTTGGATGTAATCATTGTGTGTATGTGCATAAATATGTATGCATTTATATATAGACACATTTATACATATATATTATACTGACCTAATTGTTTTTACATAATATTGTATCAATAATAGTAAAAATTCCAAATAATCAATATTTTAATAGTTATATAGCATGCAAACAATTACATATAAACTATTCATAGGTAATTCATTTTGTCAGATATTTGTACTTTTCAAATACTTTTCAGCTAGAATGAATTTTTTGGTTTATACACTTTGCCTTTTGGTACTTATTATTTCCTTCATAATAGATTATCAGACATAGAGATATTGGGTTTATGGACATTTTTGTAATGATGCATAATCTGACAAAATAATTTAAGCTTATTTAGGAAACAAAAGTCGAGGGTAGGTCAACCTAACCTGCAGATGTTTATTGTGAAAAGTTAAAATGGACTCAATGGGGTGATTTAGAGAAGGGGAAATTTTATATCCCACTATCAGCCTCCTAGATTTAACCACAATTAACCCTTAGAGTATAAAAGTTTCTTTCTATCATTCCTTTTAAAAGCTCCCTTTCTCTCTGCACAGGTAGACCTGTAGGTGGATGATAGATAGACAGATGATAGATAGATAGAAAGGTACATCTCAAATTAAATATATTATTTTGGAACTAGCTTTTGTCACTTAATGTATTGCCAAAAATGTTGACGTACGTTTCCTGATTGTTTCCAGCAATAGCACACTCATCTTTCATTCTACCAAAATGCTAGACTGAGGGGACATATACATCATATTGAGTGAAAGTACAATTGCTACATAAGGTATGAAACCTTCTCAAGAGAAAGAAGGTGAAAAAGCACCATGAACATAAATGAAAAAGTATTTTAAAGCCAGAGCAGTTATCTAGCAAGGTAAGGCATTTCAGGAAGGAGTATATATATATATCCTAAAAGCTAAGAATAATATTTTAATGTTATGTCACAAATAGAGATGGGGTATTGGGTCTGTGTGAGGCAACAACAGATACTCAGACTCCTTACACACACACGCACGCACACACACATATATATATACTTGTATGGGAGCTAGGAAGGGCTACACCTCAATGAAAGGAATGTTCAAATTAATGAAACAATTCATCTATCCTGGGCTGAGTTGTATTCCCCAAAATTCGTATGTTGAAGTCCTAACCCCTAGTACCACACAGACTGTGACCGTATTTGGAGATAGAGTCTTTAAAGAGAGAAGTTACAATGAGGTCATTAGGGCATGCCCTAACAATATGGCTGATATCCTTATAAGAGGAAATTTGGACCCAAACACACATAAAAAGGAGAATGTCACGTGAACATGAAGGTAGTCATCTACAAGTCGGGGAACAGGCCTCAAAATAAATCAACCCTGCCAATACCTCAACCTCATCCTTCAGAACTGTGAAAAAATAAATTTCTATTGTTTATGCCATCCAGTCTGTGGGACTTTGTTATGACAGCCCTAGCAAACTGACGTCCTGTCTATGGTGGGGTTTGGTTTGGAGAGGGGATTCTCTCATGAGGAATGAAAATCCCAATCCATATACCACAAGAATATAAAATCCAAATGCACTTTTCCAAAGTACAGGGGAAGAAGAAGGTTAAAAGTTTAGAACTAGAGGAACCTGGGGATCTTGCCAGTATACAGGAAATAACACGTCTCATAGCAATACTTTTATAACGTAGACACAGAGAGAAAAACAATTTCTTGCTTAAAATGTGGTCATGAACAAAAGTTACAGAATCACAGATTACTGAACCACTCTAAGGGTCTTCAAAGAAAAAATAAATGAGAGATCGTCACCCACAAAAATGTAAACAAATAGAGAAATGTTGAGAGAAGATAAAATGCATATTTTATATAATAAAAGAGAGGAAAGAAGAATCATGAACAATGAAAGAAAAATATTAAACAACAGAAGCACATTTGTGGAAAAAAGGACACATAACCTCAAGAGAATTAAAATGTACTTATTGAAATCTGAATTTGTCAATTTATGGCTTCTTACTTACATGGTGAGTAGCATTCTTGATTTTAATTTGGTCACAAGTATCAATCTTTACCTTTATGCTAGTGTTTTCTCTGTCTTGTTTAAGTAACCCAAACTTACTCCAAAGTTATGCTGATTTTCCTCCCAGGTCATCTTCTAGAAGGGTTCTTGTTTTACCTTTATACCTGGAGTTAATTTTCGTTTGTAGGGTGATATAAGGGCCAAATGTCACATTTTTTCCTTATAAGAATCCAAAAAACTGAGCATTATGTATGGAAAATTCGGTTCTTTTGCACTGTTCTTTATGATAAATCAAATGCCCATACCAGTGGAAGTCTGTTTCTGGATTTCTACTCTGTTGTGTTCTGCCAACATCATGGAGCAGAGAAAGTATTTGTAGCACATACAGACCATAAATGTCTCATATCTAGAAGGTGTAAAGAATACCTATAAACTAATTAGAAAAGGCAGAAAACTCAACAGAGAAAAGCCTTAGATAGACAGACATTTCAAACGAGAAGATGTACAACTTACTAGACAACATTTGCAAAGTGTCTTCATTACGTTAGTCATCAGGCAAATATAAATGAAAACCTCAATGAGATAACACTACAGCAGAAACTTTTGTAGTTTCTGTTTAGATAACACTAAAGCAGAAATACTAAAATTGAAAATAGACTGGCGGTACCCAGCATTGGCAAGAAAGGGAAGAAATAAGAATCCTCATAACTTGCTGGGGAAGTAGGAAATTGGTATAAATTAGTTGGTAATACACTAAAATTTATTGACGAAATTTGAAGATATGCATGCATATTTGCAGCAAAAGATATTTGAAAGACATCCACATCCAAAAACTGAATACAACCAATCAACAATAGAATATATGAATAATGTATACATGCATAATTAACACAATACTTCACAGCTAAGTAAATGAAAAAATAAATATCCACTTCATTAACATGGTGAGTCTTACTATGTGTTCAAAGATTCTCATCATATAAATATCGAAAATAGGCAAAAAATAATTACGGTTCTGTGGTGTTAGAAGTAATGATAGTGGTAAACTTTGGGAAGGAGGAAGGGGAATTTGGGAAGAAAACTCAAGGGGTTTATGGGATAATCTAATATTCTATTTTTCTATTTCTTAACTTGGTGGTGATTGCGTAGTTCTATGCTCCCATGATTTTGAGGTACCCGTACGACCTGTGTATTCTTCTGTAATGTATGCTTATAATTCCATCAAACAGTTTATTAAAAGTAACTAGGTGTGAGAAATTTCAGGTAAGGAATCATAGTGACAGTGTAGTTTATGAATCCATTCAGGATTAAATCAACAAGAAAAGAGATAATTCCAAAAAATTGAAAAGAAATCAAAACAAATAAATCTACCTATATATCAAGTCGCTTATATAACCACACTGGTGAAGGAATTATTTCAAGTGTCTTCAGAACACTGTATTCCTACAGTTTGTTCTTAGCCTGGATGCATTTTATAATCAAATAAAACTGCAAAGAAATCTTGAAATTTATTCTGCTAACTTATTGTTCTAAGAAACACTTGTTATTACTTTGAAATTAAACATACACACATTTGTGTATAGATAGATAAGTATTACAAATAAGTAATTATGCTAAAGTTAGATTTTCACTACAAGAATACACAGAAATGCAAGTTTAAAATCAAGGAAATTTTGTAAACATCCTATAATACTAAATATGAATTTGAATTATCAATATATATTCATGAATTTTTAAAAATACCTCTGTCCTATCTTGATGAACTGAAATGACACTGTTGACACAGGAGCTAAGCAGCCATGATGCCAAAACTTAAGCCAAACATGGGCCGAAAGGTAAGAACTCCCATGTAGCAAGACAAACCCAGCTACTGCAGCTGTGAATATTCAGCCTGTCAGAACAGAGATCAATGCCGAGCTATGGATGTTGCATGCACTGTTGCTCAAGGAGACCAACAGGCCACTTGGTGACAAATTAAGCATCATCCCTGCAGGCTGCTCCTCTATTTTGCCCGTAGGAAGGCCACACGCTTTTAACCATCTTCACAAATCTTTGTCGGTTCAGCTCCTTACCTTCCCCGTTGGCCTTGCCCATCATAATAGTAATTGCAGACTCCTGGCAGTTAAGTGCTGACTCCTGACCTCCATTACTTCAGAGCCCCATCAGCCAGCTGTGCAGCTGCCTCTTCTATGTCAGTCCTGTTCTGCAGAGAAGAACTTCATAGTGCAGTTGGTGCCCCACTCACCCTGTGGTCTTAGTGAATGGCGAGTCCTCTGGGCTCTCTCGTGGAATATAAAACTCTGATGGGTCTTCTGACTTTACCTAATATATCCATTCCAGCATGCTCACTTCCCTTAAGCTCCTTCTTCCTTCTTCTATACCATCTCCTAGGGCAACTCAAACATTTTTCTCTCACTTAGTGCTTGCCATTGCTTTTCCCAGGCCTTTTCCAATCCCTTGAGGTCTCTCCTAGGGTCTTAAATTGCATGTCCTAGGAAAGAATCCCCAATTAAATCAGTACCTACTTAGTCTTATATTTCGGCCTCCTTGATCAAGATTCAATCCTACAAATACTCCCTCGGCTCCAGTCTGTAAATGCTCGCTATTTCTTGCAACTCTTTTGGTACGTAGTCTTTTTTTCTACATTAGGCTCAGTGTGTTCCCAAGCAGGTTTTTCTAGGATGTATCACTGTCATCAACCTAGAAGTCAGGAAAGGATGTGAAAGTAGCTCCTGAGAAAAAAAACCTCTTGCTCGTTGAGGGAGCATCTTCTCTTCCTCTGCAGCATTTTCCAGCATAACAGAATTGCCAGCTCTTACTAAGGAAGGGTAGGCAACCTCTGAAGCCCAGAGAGAATGGTAGGGGTGGCAGAGTCAACATACTTGGGTATTGTGTATACATGTCCCTGCGCCATGTTTCAGAATCCCTGGTTTGTCCCAGTGGGGCTCTGATCTTTGTATAACAGACCTGCCGTGACTGAGCATCTAAATGTCTCTGAAGGTCTCCAACTGTAACACATAGGTCTTCAGCCTGCTGCTCATTTTCAGTCTGCTTTTCTGCTTCAAGAGATAAGGGCCTCCTTTGAGACCCTTTACTTCTCATTCTTAGCTATTAACTGCTTGTTAACAGTCCTTGGTCTCTTAATATCCCTCTGATGGCATCAATATAACTCAGCAGTAACCAACTAGTCCTGTTGTCTTAGTAGGTACTCTTCTCTCATCCCTCTCTACCACCCATCTTTTCTGAGTGCCTGAATCATCACACCTGCTACAGCATTCCCCACCACTGGAACATTTTACAAGGTAAACTACCAGTACGATATTTAGCAAGTGAGCCACTATCTTGTGCCAGGGCCATCTGCACCCCACCTACCAAATCTGATGCATGGTGTCCCAGATTCCTCACCTTACCACTTGTATTCTTGGGACACTTCTGGAGCCACGTGTGTTACTTTTGATCCTCTAAGAAACAAACACTCAGACTGAATTAGCCGTGCATGTGATTTATGAAGGGCAATACCTGTCCAAGACAAAGGAGAAAGAACCAAGAAAGTCTGGGAGAGCTACTAGACTCTTATGCTGATCTGACCACAGATGAACATGTTAGGGAAGGAAGATTGAGTGAAAGCATCATAGAATGGAAAGAAGATCTAAGGTAGCCTAGCAAGTCCATTCCTGATCCAATGTCACCTCTCAGTCGAGTGCTCGCATTCTAGGAACAGAACTAACTTAATATCCTTGTCATGTTCAGTCTTGGGCTGCAGTTTCTGGGAAATGTGGCCTTGGTGTGAACACAGTGATGAATTACAGAGTACATGAAATGGAGCCATCAGTCAACTATACTCTCTGCAGACAGAGATTGAGAGGCAATTTTTCATGGCTGCCACATGTATAAATGAATGTATCTAGGTCTAGACATCTAGATATACCATTGAAGTATTCAGTACATTTAGATTTAATTATCAGACCTTGGGCAGTTTGGGTATATAATGCACTACCTTGGATATAAAGATAACTATAATGTTTATTTATGATGATCAGTGAATTTATACATTCATGCATATGTAATGATGCATTAGAGGTATGTTTGGGGTATAAAGGGGTAAAGAATTGATATTTTAGGCAAAGGGACAATTGGGAAACTACTACAATAATCCATGTGAGAAGATGGAAATAGAAGTCAGAGATGAATGCTGAAAAATGTTACGAAAGTACATGTGCAGAAGCAAGCGACTAAGTTGATGTAGGTGGAATAAGAATGAGGAGTGTCTAGGATGACTCCCAGTCTTTGGTTTCTGTGACTGATGATAGAGATCACATTCCTTCTGATGGAGAATATAGAGCAAAAAGAGCTCTGTTCTTACTACTAGTGAGTACAGTGTGTGATATAATGACTTCCTGCTATCTACGAGTCATTCATGTTGGATCCATTTACTAGAGTTCAGGAAAGAATACTCTCGGGTAAGGATACAGATTTGCAATGAAGCTCTCATGGAGAGTGAGAGGACCCAAACGTCAGTGTTTAAAGGGTCAGGACCTAGTGAGAATGATTTTTCAAAAGCCAGGGCAGTGGCAATAATAAGAGAAAGTTCGTTCATAATACACATTATTGAGAAATTAATAAAGTTGAAGAATCTAAGCAGCCCAATGTGTCAATAATTAGGAACTCGCTGAGGAATTCCTCCAAGACAGACTCAGTGAAGTGGTAAAGATGATATCTTGATCAAATTATATTATGAAGCAAATGGGAACAAAGAAAAAAATAAGTCCCCTCCAAATTTCCCCTGGCTGTTAATTGGAAGTTCAGCTCTATGACTGTAGACAACCTCAAATATATAGCACAAAATCAAATTCTATCAGCTGAACTGTTTCCTAGTCTTTCCAGATGTATTCGATCTTCATTTGAATAAGCCCAAGGGCAACTACATCCACTTTATTGTCATTTGAGAGCCCTCCTGTCAAGATTCAGAAGCATGGAGGAAATCCACACTTTGATATGACACAGAGGTACAAGATCAGGTATCTCCTTTCTCCTACTCTTTCCATCTGACTATCCTTTACATGAGCCACCCCTCAATCCCTATAGCCTTTGTTTCATGGTATAAAAGTTGAGGACTAACTCAGTACTATGTTATAACTATTATGGGTATCCCGAGGATTCTTCACCTGGAAAATAGGGATGTGATCCAAACAAAACTCTCCTTAGGGTGTTCATCTTGCAACAGGCTTGGACCTTCTGCATTTGGTGTGTGACTACTGGTATAACTCTTCCTATTTTAGTACAAATCCTACTGTTTCTTGGACTATCTTTACCATATTGAATTTACTGTATCCATCTGTTCCTACTTACACAATTAGAGAGGTATCTATCTCTATACTTTATAGAGAGGTATATGCATCTAGGTCCATGACATGCAAATCTTTTCAAAAATTAATTTAAAAATTAACATTACACCTTATATTTTTGTTTTTTACAAAGTTTTACACCACCACCTTAATAAGATATTCTATAATTTCATATATTTACATTATCTTATACAAAACAATATTTCCAAATATAATTACTATTCCTATTTAAATATTGTCCTTTATCATTTAAAATTTACAACAATGAACTGACAAACTAGAAGTCAACCAAATCTTGAGTACAGGATATACACAACTTTGGTCAATATTCAATATTTATGGAAAATAATTTGGATAATATAGTAGTATGCATCACAAATATTTTGGATACACTATGTTCAGTTTTTTTCTCTTAACTGCATGAACTCCACACTTATCAACTCATTTTGTTTACTGTCTGTGTTTATGTGTGTGCTTACATAAAATTTTATATCATCACAACTTTGCAAATATTATATATGGGAGTCCTCTGGAGGTTGGTCTCTGTACAGTTTTCTATCAGTGCAGGCATTTCAAAAATAATTATCATTTTCCAAAAGCAGTTAAATAATACCGTCTTGTTGGCTTTCTCTATATCAAGACCAACTCTCCACTCCTCTCTAAAGAGTACTGGTTACTTTAATTGGGTAATGAGACAACCAATGGATTGAGGGTGGGAGTATAAGGTACTGAAAATCACATATTATATTGTTGTAGAAGTAGTATCTATGATATGATTTGTTGAGAGTTAGAAAAAGAAAAACTTTAGTAACAATTCATGCTGAGAAATGGATATCATATACTTCACTGGTTTAGAATATTGGAGATCTGGCTGTGAGGGACAGACGTGGTATAAACTAAAACAATCACAACAGCTTTAAGTAAATGCCTGACAGGACATCTGATTAGGAGGAAATCATACCGATCTGCCTTCCAGCTGAATGTATGAAATGGAGATTTGGCCACATATATATGTATATAAAACTTGACAAACGTAAAACACACACACTGTCTCTTCATAAATACGTTTACATTCATCTGGAGTAATTAATACATTTATGCAATAATTAATGAACTTAGGCGTAAAAGGAAATAGAAAAAAGTAGACTCATGATTACTTTTGATGAGTCTGAAAGTAAGCAACAGATCTTTTTCCCTCTACGGCTTAAGCAAAGCGAGAAGAGTGAGGTTCTAGGTAAGGGAGTGGGAAAGTGATGAGATCCACAAACAGGAGCTTAACTTTTGTGGGTGAGGTAGGAGGCAATATACAGTAAGGTGTAGAACAGCTTGTGAGTTATTTAAATATAAACTATCTAGGGAACATCTAAAATATGGCTCTACATCTTTTGTTTTATGAGACAATTTGTGATTTATAAAACTGAAAGTGAAAAAAGATACTACCTAATAGAAACATTTAATACATGATAAAAAAATAAATTACTTGATCCACTAAACTATTAAAATGTATATTCCCATTTAAATATCAGTATGGGCTGCTATTAAATAATAGCCTTTTTCTCTCTTACTGTATTTCTCTAACTAATTGAATCAAAGTCAAGTAATTCTTATTATTCTGAAGTATGTATTTCTTGTTAGGAATCTTTACAGAAAGTATGTGCGTTTACCTATAAGAAGCAATACTTATCCAAGATAGTATTTTCCAAAGGAAAATGAAAAAGCAAATTTATATATTCAATAGTATTTCCTGTTGGAAATTTTTTTTAAAGTTTAAATGAGAGATGGTTATACATATATAGAAAATACAGTAAATCTAAAATTTTGAAATGTAAATCTTATTGTGACTGCTATTATAGCCCTCAAAATAAATAATCAATTCACTAAACTTAAGCATTGCCTCTGAAAAGCGTTGCAGTTGGTTTTTTACTTCAGTTACTTGATATTATTTCCCATGTTTACTCTTGGCATTTATTCAATTATATTTAAGCAATTTACTTTAAACTGCCTCATAGTTTTTATGAAAGTTGAAAGAATTGGACAACAAAAGAAAAAAGGAAAGAAGTAAACTAATTAATAAAGTCCTAAAAGCATTTGTTACACAGTTATACTAATTTTGATTGTTAATTTTAAATTTCTTGTTTGCTTTGCTTTTCGTTTTTCTCCCAAAAGCCCTAGTGCATAGTTACGTATTCTAGGTGTAAGTTCTTCTAGTTCTTCTGTGTGGGACACTTCCACAGCATGGGCCGATGAATGGTGTGGTGGTTTGTGCCCAGGATCTGAACCAGCAAACCCAGGCCGCTGAAGCAGAGTGCATGAACCCAACCACTGTGCCACTGGGCCAGCCCCTGTTAATTTTAAATTTTTGCCTGAAAAATGCTATGTAAATATTTTAAGAATTTCATCAGTTTTACCAAGATCAGCATGTAATTTACTTTATTTACTACTTCTTTTATTGATTTAGTCAATTAAAAAACAGGAGTGCATGTTTGAAAGATGCTAATGGAATGTTGTTATTTACTCATGGGGGGAAACTAATGCTCTTCAAGTCCCACATTAACATAGTTTTACTAAGTTCTGATATCCACCTGAATAAAAATTAATATGCCAGGAATGTGTCCTCAAACTTTTATCTTATCCTACATGGTATCTAAAGAACAAAGTTTTCTTTTCTTTCTTTTTTTTTTTTTTGAGGAAGATTAGCCCTGAGCTAACTACTGCCAGTCCTCCTCTTTTTGGCTGAGGAAAGCTGGCCCTGAGCTAACATCATGCCCATCTTCCTCTACTTTACACGTGGGAAGCCTATAACAGCATGGTGTGCCAAGCCGTGCCCTGTCCGGACCCGGGATCTGAACCGGCGAACCCCAGGGCCCCAAGAAGCAAAACGTGTGAACTTAACCGTTGCGCCACCGGGCTGGCCCCAAGAACAAAGTTTTTTTTTTTTGAAAGTATGGAAATGTATTATTCTTCTGACCTTGTTTGCCATGTCACTCAGTTCCAAAAGTTATACATCTAGTTTATCTACCTACTTTTTTTAACTTAAATGTAATCATGCAAAATATTGAATTTAACATAGTGTAAAAACGTTACTTATAATAATCAAGCTATTATCCCAATGTTCAATGTGAGAGGCAAAGAGATCTTTAAGCACGTCTACTTGGCACACTTATGTAAGTAAGTTAACAATTTACTTGTCTCAGAAAACAACCTTTCACATAACTCGTTTTTGATGTATTTGTACTCTGCTGTATGAATCAACATATGTCTGTGTGGAAGGTTGTATAATAAATGGCGCCTTGTCACATGATATGACATATGTGTGGATGTAGGCTATATAACTTATACATTAATAAACTTTCCATTGACATTAACAGATGAGCTCCTTGTTTATAGAGTAACTATGAAACATTTTCATCTCCCGTGAAGGACAAAAACCAGGCATACAGGAAATGTGGGCCTAGACCCACAAAATGTTCCATCAGGTAAGCTTGGTCATCTACAGCTAGAAATGATCCCCAAAGACCTTCATTATAATTCTCTGAGCTTTTCTCTCATTCTGATCATTCCTTCTTTTCTTCCAGTCAAATAAATAAACTCCTTTGTCAAATATACAATAATGCTATTGTTTTATATATCGATAGATAGATTATATATATGTTGATTTCTATTTATTCATTGGTTAAGAGAAAAAAGCAGCTTATGAAGAAACACTTTTTCTTGACACTACATTTTATCATTTAAAAGTCATTATATTTTTTTCTAACTATAAATGGAAACATCAATTCATCTTGGAGAAGTATTCCTTTGCTCTGGGAATAACTATGTGAATACCCTTATTGCAAGGCAAGAATGTTTTTCCGTTTTCACGAAAGAGTGTATATAGGTCATTCTGTTGACACGGGGTAACCTCTGTAAGTGTATGTTGCCCCTCGCCGAAGAACATGGCTGTTTTCAGACTGTAATAGTGCACATTTGCCTAGAAGTGTAAGGGTTTCACCATTCCATCTCTTCATAATTAAATTTTATTGAAAAAGAAATTCTTCGAATGAATTAGTTCACCCTGATCAAGATGATTAAAAGGAAAAGGCCAATGTAGTCCTTGAGAAATATTCACCATAGAAGTGAGAATGGCTTGGGTTGTCTGGATACCACACCACGGTTAGCTGAACACCAAAGAGTGATTACTGGGTCGCAGAATGGCTTGGCATAGCTCACAGAGCTGTTGACCACAGGTTAGGAGAAAAAATGAGTCTCTTTGCTATGTGTGTTCATCTGTGAATTGGAAACACTGATAAGTAAGACTGGGGAATAAGCAGTTTTTGATATGAGACAACCTTGACCATGTGTGACTTGGGAAAGAGTGACCTCTTTTATGTTTGAGAGCCACAAAAGCTTCACTAAATGAGCAGACAATTGTACTATATCTTAAGTCCCACAAGCCAGAGATTGATGAGAGCAAGCTTCAGCAGCAGTGGTTAATGGAGGCATTTCTTCAAAATGTCTCATGCCAGAGGCATACACCAGGCTGCTGCTTTGAGAAAGTTGGTGAACCGGTCCTGAAGCCTGCAGTAATCATCAGGCAGGTAAAAAAGATTATCAAGAGCTGTTTCTGTATGACTTGAGAAGTCTATCTCATTTTCTATTTCCCACATATAACTGTGAACCTGTGTAAGAGATTTTTGACGGTCCTCGAGAATATTTTTCAAAGAGAAATTCAAGAAAAGATTGGGTTTCCAACTAAGCAAGACAGTTTCTGCATTAAAAAAAGATGGAACTACTTTTCAGTCCAAATTTGTGAGGACCAAAATCATAGAAGTTAATCATTTATCAATTCAAAATATATTGGGCATATAGTCTGTGCCAGGCAATGCAATAAATATTAGGTTAGATGCAGAAATATCAAGAAATTTCATATTTATAAGGAGAAAGAAATGGAAAGGATTAAAAGTAACTATGGGTTTATGTGAATTTACTTCTCACAATCTTTTAATAACATGTGCTTTTTAAGAACTATTATTAACATATCCAATCTGGTGTTCCAAATAAAGTAGACAACAACATGTAATTATTTCCACCATAGGTTACCACTACAGTACAATTATTTTTAGAAGGAATTTAACAACGCATATCGAAAGTCTCAAGAATGATTATGGAATCAGAATCTAGGGATTACTCCCAAGGTAATAATTAAGTACACAGACAAGAATTTACATCTTTATCACAGAGAATAATATCGTAAATATTTTAATAAAAGTTACTGGATAAATTACATTGGCAAAAATAGGGCAGAATGTTAAGTAAAGATTAAAATTTTATTTTATATGCGAATATTTTACTATATATTAAAATTATTAAACAACATACCTTCAAGGAAAAGATGATATGATCACTTTTTAAAAATTCACACACATGGAGTAAGATACATGTAAGATACATCGTAGGAGTAATGATCATGTCCTTTACTTTGATCACCTATTTATCTAAGTATTTACGTAATTAAAAGCTTAATTGTGTACTAAAATGTAATTACTTTTAACATGTGTCAAAAATGAAACAGTTTTAAGTAATGGCAAAGCTTACGTAATGGGTCTAATCAATTCTGTTGTCTTCACTATCAATATCTAACATCCTGAACTGCCTGGTACTGACGTCAAGAGAGGTCTGCTCAACTGTTGCTGGCAGACAAAGCAGAATTTCCACTGAAAAGGAGAACCAAGAGTTTTACAATCGAGGTCTGAAGTCATAATTCTCAAGCAAAACACAGGTAGTCTCCATAGTTTTGAAGTACTTACATTTAACAGCTGTTGTCACTGAAGGAATATTATGCAAATATTATGCAGATAACCCTAAACTTAATTTATTAGACCTTAAAACATAAAAGTCTTAAAAAATATGTAAAATTTAGATAATTAATTCAAATCTAAAATTAAGTATAAATTAAAAATGATCAAATTTGACAACAAAAGAAATAAATCCCAAATAGATTAAAAGTTATGCAAGCTGAAAAAATATAACCCTTAGGGCAATATCAAACAGAGCACATATAAAACCCAGAGTAGAGGAATATGCTAATTATGAAGACAGTAATTCTTTGAGTTATAAAATAAAAGATAGGTATATTTTATAATATAAAAAAGTTTTTATTTAGAAAAAGGTACCGTATTGGTGATCAGATACAGTGCAGTGGGAGAATAAAAGGAAAATAAAAATGTGAAATAAAGAGTAATATAAGGAAAGTTTCTTCAAATTTGCCTAAAAATATGCGAGGAGAATAAAGAGAGAAGTAAAGGAACCATCGAGTTCTCAAGCATATCAAAATGCCTAGAAGAACAAAAATGGCAAAATTCATTAGAAAACATGGAGAAGCAAAGAAAAATGAAATCTCAAACACCAGTCAAAAGGATGTGATCAATGTAGCATCCAGTGAATAACAATCTTGTGTTACTGGTAGCAATATGAATCGCTACAACTATTTTGGGGAAAAAAGACAATGTAAAAATTCTATTAAAATAAAAACAAAAATAAACAATACAGCATAGCTCATGCCCAAAAAGTCTACTCCAGGGACTTTATGCTATAGCAATGAAAGAACCAAAATATAAATCTCTATCTAGAAGGATGTTAGATTCATGAACGTCTAACGTGGTCAAACTTACCTGTGAAACACACTGTGCCGAACCTAAAAACAAAGATGGCAGGAGGGGAAAGGAATTGATAATCAATGCCACATCTCATCATGGACTTATACAGAATTAAAATGAAATAATTTTAACAAAATTCATGTGATACTTTTGACTGAGAAAAATAAAATGCAGATGAACTCATAAAATGGAACCACATTTAAACACAGACACACAGACTACATTAACATACATTTTTTATGTGGACTTGAGTTTAGTGTAGTTGGAGGGAGGGGAAATGAGGAGAGATATGTCAATGAGAGTAGCCTATAAATATTTTCAGAAAAAAGAAAACCTTCTGTAATGATGGAAATGATCTATATCTGCACTGTCCAATATAATTGCCACTAGTTACATGCTATTTTTAAGCACTATGTAGCTAGTGGGACTGAAGCACTAAATTTTAATTTAATTTAAGTTTAATTACATTTTAAATAGCCACATGTGGTAATGCCTAGATTATGCTACAGGAAAAAATAAAATCATCCTCAATGGCTTAAAATAACAGTGTGTCTTTCTCACTTATGGTACACGCCTGTCTCAAGTACTTGTCTTTCTTAGAGAGTAAACCTCTGTTCCACGTCTTCCCCACTCAAATATGCAAGTTAAAGGGACATCCTTTATCTGGGTCAGTCATCCTCTTTGGCAAGGGAATAACAGCATGTTAAATTGTGAACTGTCCCTTAAGGCTGCACCAAATTGTGACACAGGTCATTTGCTCTCATATTCCATCTGCCAAAGCAAGAGGAGAGAGAAGACCACTATCACCAGGTGCCTCGAGGAAGTCTTCTCAACCTTGGCACTGTTGACATTTGGTCCACATCATTCTTCTGTGGAGATATCCTGCACATTGAAGAATATTTAGCAGCATCTCTGCTCTCTACTGGCTAGATCCCCTTACTATCCCCCCAGCCTCGACAATCAAAGACATCTGCAGAATTTTCCAAATAACCCCTGGTGGAAAACATTGCTCCTGGCTGAGAATAAGTGACCTAGAAATAGTTGGTGAAAATATGGATAACACCAAAGGGGGGAAAGGACGGCAATGAAATAATGAAATATATAATCCCATTTATACTAAATTGTGTGTGTAATGTGGTAAAAATATGTGTAAAGATATTTATTTATTTTTATTTTTTTTAATTATACTGTGAGGGTTTTTTTGTTTTGTTTTTCAGGGAAAGATTCTCCCTGCGCTAACATCTGTTACCAATCTTCCTCTTTTTTTTTCCCTCCTCAAAGTCCCAGTACAATATACATAGCTGTATATTCTAGTTGTAAGTCCTTCTAGTTAACTATGTGAGCCACTGCCACAGCATGTCTTCTGACAGCTGAGTGGTGTGGTTCTGTGCCCGGGAAACCAAACCTGGGCCGCTGAAGCAGAGTGCACCAAACTTTAACCACTAGGCCATCAGGGCTGGCCCAAAGATATGTACTTTAAAAATCAGTTGGATCTATAGATAATGATCTCTGAGCATATCTATAATATTGTTATATGTAAACAGAGAAACAGAAAAATTCTCACTTCAAAAAACAATGATAGTCATTAAATTATAATAATATATTAAATGCTTATTTGTTCTTGTAAACAAAGAGCTAGAAACAAAGGGAGATATGAAAGAAAAGTGCTAAACAAATAGTAAAATATTGGAATTTACCAATATCTTTAGGATTTAATACCATATGGGAACAAGGCCTTGAAACTACATAAGAGGGTACTAAGTTCCCATATAAAACAGGGTCATTGAAGAACACAGATATTAAAAACACAGCATAGGAAATAAGTACAAGTGATGGTTAATTTTATGTGTCAGCTTGCCTGGGTTGCCTGGATATCTGGTTAAACATTATTTCTGGGTGTGTCTTGAGGGTGTTTCTGGAAGAGGTTAGCATCAGAATTGGTGGACTGAAGAAAGCAGATTGCCCTCCACAATGTCAGTAGATATCATCCAACATGTTCAGGACTCAGAACAAAAGGGCAGAGGAAAGCTGAATTCTCTTTCTGCCTGAGTGGTTGAGTTGGGACATGGATTTTCTCCTGCCTTTGACTGGGACCTATACCATTGGGTCTTGTGGTTCTCAGTCCTTTGGACTAGGACTGGAATTTGCAACTCTGGCTTTCCTGAATCTCCAGCTTGCAGATGTCAGATGAGGGACTATAATTGCATGAACCAATTTCTCCTATTAAAATATCTTTCTCTTTATATACATATATATGTGTGTTATGTGTGTAACATATATGTTATATATGTTATATATTATATATTTGCATATATTAATAGATATGTAAACTCTCCTATCGGTTCTCTCTGGAGAATCTTGACTGTATTGCAAGCAATCGAAAGGAATAAGGAAACCTATGTATCTTAGCCTTGGCTCTGGGTGGAAAACAAGCCTCAAAATAAAAAAATCATAAATAGGCCTGAGGTCAGACAGATTTGGTGGTTGAAAACTGATGATACTTACATAATGTGGGAAATTATAACCCTCCAACATAGTCTCTGTAATGACTTGTGTCTTCTGGCAAAAGCAAATGCAAATCCTATCAGAAAAAAATCACCTCTCAACCCATGTACTCATGATTAAAAATGATTATAATGAATATAATTAAAATTAAATAAATTAAACATATTAATTATATTTTAAATTTATATTTTATGTAAATTTTAAATTTATATAAATTTAAAATTTATATTTTAAATTATATTTAAAATTAAATAAATTAAATATAAATAAAATTAAAATGAATATAAACAATCAAGTATTAGCTCATAATACACAACGACATAATGTGAAAGAACAGTATCTAACGATACCACAGAAATTACATATATATGTAATATTTTTGTGGTGTATATGCTAATCGTCAATCATTCCTCTTTAGTAACAGAATCCAATTTCATTCTTGGACAAGATGAGTCAAATTAATGAGACAAATTAATACTGATCTACATAATTTGAAAAATATAATTAATGACTTTGATTTATTGAAATTTTATTTGTATGTCTTTGCACACACAGAAACACAAATAATGTATATATGTTTTCATATCACTCTCAGCATATAAATGTGCTATTTTCAAATTCTCACATGACATTAAAATTATGAGAGCTTAAGACAATAAGGAAACAGGAATATTCTAGAAAGAATATTCTCACAAATATTCTGTGAGAACATTTGAAACTAATGAAATATGTCTAATATATAAAATAATTTATTGTAAATTTTTCTTTCACAAACTTAAATCCACAGCTATAAGGTATTATTACTGTGTAAAAAGGCAATAATGTACATCATTGTTTGAGATGTAACTAAAGTTTCATTTAGAGTTAAAGTCATGCTCAAATAATTTCTGTACAAACTGATAAAATAATTTAACATGATAATAAATGAATGGCAATAAATTATTATAGATCAATCAGTAACAAACCAAGAAATATAAGAAAACATGAAATATAGTAAAAAGCATAATAAAATTGATAAACTTTTGAAAGTTTGCTTTTCACAAAATAACAAGTACAAGCATGAGGACAAACTCAGGATGTTACAATAGGAAGGAGATGTAACAAGGAAGAAAGATACTAGATGATATGCTATACAAATCTGTATTGATTAATTTGAAGTTAATTTTAACTTGAAATTATAAGAATATACATATACACACACACATACATATGCCGATGAACAAAAGAAGTCATAAAAATAATTTAATATGAAATAGTCAAAAGTGCCAAACTGGGTGTTTAATAGATAATTTGTTTCTAAACTTCATTTTGTATTTTCTATTTCACTTGAATATTAGTTCGGTATATATCTCATTATTTTCCTTCTACTACTAGATAATGTGAATTCTCCGTTGTTAAGATTAATTCATCTTTCTAGAGTGTGCATCTACTTGGTCACCACTAGTTCTTATCTTGAGTCATGAGCCCCCAGGTTCCTCCAATTCCCATGATGCTCCAGTAACAATATGCACACATTGCATAAACCTTAGTTTCTAACGCTGTTCACCAATAAGAGAAATAGGGCTCCTTGTGGAGACAGCTGATTCTAGGGCTGGGGCAAGAAATAGACAAGATGACCCTGTAGCATTCTGCAGTCATAAAGTAAGAAAGTCCTCAAAAGCAAACAACTAAAACACCCACAATGCTGAGAGATATGTTGGGTGGACGTGAGAGTCAACTGAGAGAGCTTCCAAGGCCAAAACCAGGACAACTTGAGCACCAAAATAAATAAACAGTGCATAATAACCCAAAATATATTTTTTAAAAATGTATGAATCTATACTCATATAAAAATTATTGAACAAATAAAGAGGAAATACAGATAAATCTATGCAGAGGAATTCCAAATAATTTATGTAAATACTCTGCCCTCAGGGAGAGCATAATTCCTCACTCCTTAGATGTGGGCTGCACATAATGACTTTCTTTCAAAGAATACAGTATAGAAAGAGTAACTCTAAGGGCCGGCTGGGTGGCGCAGCGGTTAAGTTCTGCTTCAGCGGCCTGGAGTTCACCGGTTTGGATCCCGGGTGTGGCCCTATGCACTGCTTGTCAAGCCATGCTGTGGCAGGCATCCTACATATAACGTAGAGGAAGATGGGCACAGATGTTAGCTCAGAGCTAGTCTTCCTCAGCAAAAAAGAGGCAGATGTTATCTCAGAGGTAATCTTCCTCAAAAAAAAAAAGAAGAGAAAAGAAAGAGTAACTCTACACTGGAGAAACTTGACAAATGCTACCTCAGCCAGTTGAATGAGGTCAATATCGACAGTGAAAAATCATGTTGATAGTATGTAACTTTGATATGATGTGTGGACAATGACACTTTACCTCTGTGAGCTTCTTCCCCCTAAAACAAATAATACCAGCTTTATCATGATAACAATACTAGACCAATCCCAACTTAGGAACTTTCTACAAAAATACCTGACGAGTATGTCTCAAAACTGTCAAAGTCAACAAAAACAAGAAAAATCTGAGAAACTACTGCAGAGCAGAGGAGTCTAAGGAGACATGACAACTAAATGTACATAATATCATATCCTGAATGGGATCCTGGAACAGAAAGAGACATTAGGTTAAAAACCAAGGAAACCTAAACAAAATGTGGTAGGTCATCGATAATAATGTATGAGCCTTTGTTCATTAACTGGAACAAAAGTACCATACCAATGTAAGATGTTAACAATAGGGGAATTAGGTGGGGTATGGGGTATATTAGAACTTGCTGGACCCTCTTTACAATTTTTCTGTAAATCTAAAACAGTTCTAAAACATAAAATTTAAAATTTGTTATTAAAGATTATCTCAAAACATCATTTTGAATCTGTTTGGTCACTAGCATCTATGAGTTAAGTGATTCAAATTTAAATATACATACATTTTATTAGGAAAAATACATCACACATTCCCATTTAATTTGTTTTGTTTAAAATTAGTATAGGTTTTATTTCGAAGAAATTAACGCATTTACGTAACCAACAAATAGTTTAGTTGTGCTCACTTTTCTAAGTATATGTATGGCTTAAAAGAGCAATTAAATAATAACACTCTATTCTAAGGAAATAGTTTTATGGGATTTGTATCTGAACATGCACTCCAGATATGTATATATCTCTCACATAATCTATTACACATAATTTACATACAGTAGAAAGAAGAATACAGAAACTTTGACACACACTGTAGCTACTACTCTTGGCGTATTAAATTCATTAATTTTCACATGATTCCCTAAGGACAAAGTTATTTCTCCACTTGTCTTCTGACAGGTTCCCACTCAGTGTTTCAGGAAGGATTAGGTTTGTGTTCTGTAAGTGCTGGCTGGAATGAGTTACTGGAAGGATATATGGATTTGTATCACCTCTAGCATTTCCATAGATGAACAAAATGAAACCTGGGTTCATTAATTTCCATAGAGAATACTATTAGAATCTGTGTATTCTCCTTTTTGGGAACAGATATAACGTTTGAGGATATAGTTGAGGAAGGGACTAATAGATGTCATTTATATTTTTGCCTATTGAACTCGACATAAATTTCCTGTTTTTAACTCAGTGATTCAACATGAACAGGATAAGGATAATTGACATCATTCTTCTAATCAACCATCTCTAATATGGATTATAATATTTATAGTAAAATTGTCACTATCTTAAAATTAAGCCCATTAGCAACAGTATGAAGATATTTTCAACCCATAAAGTCGTTATTATCATCTTTGGAACAATTAGTAACTTGTTTAATGTGCTAAAGTGCTTCTTCACTATCCATCATCAGATAACAATGTCTTTTGTGGTGGACATACAAAACATTAAACCTTGCATAGAATATTAATGTTTAAAGAGAAAGAATATAACTATTGATTTTTACGAAAATGAAATCATTGCTGTGCTATTTCACATGATATAGTGATAATGAATATCAAGATATAACACTTCAATTTTTTTATTGCTTCTTCACTTCTTATTTTAATAGCAAATAGCAAATATCAAATACTAAAGACTTTATTATATTTATTCTGGAGTCTTATAACCATTAGAAAACTCATCTAACTTGCTCAGAAGGAATGTCACCCCAAGTCCTTGGAGCAATAATCATGCTGTTGCTGCGTCTGATAACTGTAGTTTTGGATTGTACTGGCATGATATGTCAATGACGTGTGTTTCAAAGTGTGTGCAAAAGCATTTTAGACAAAGATAAGCTTGAAGTCGAAGGTTAAATATGAGATTGAACTGAATAATCTCAGTTGAAACTAAAATGCTGACCACAGCAATACAGAACTATCCTTGGGTTCACCTTGACAATGTAGGCGGCCCCCAGGCCCATAATGATCTTAATGAGTAAGCAGTTAAAGAGATAAAAATGTGCTAACAATTTGGCAATGAACTCTAAAGCAAAATCAAGTGGAGTAGTGGATTTCACAAAAGAATCCTGAGGTACTTAATATCTTTCTATATGTGTTAAATTGTGTGGATATTTCCTGCATTTGCCTATGGATCAGGTGACAAAAGTTTTGTTCATTGCTAGATGGAACAATAACTGTGCATGTGCTAGTGTATATTTTTTTGGTGGGGGTGTCTATGTTTTATTACTCTATAATAAAGTAAAATATAATGTACTCAGATATAAAGTTTCTTAAATAATAAAGATAATCTTCTATAAAGTGAGTAAATAGTTACAATAAAATAATATATAACCATATATTTTTAAAAGGGTAAAAGACACTAAGAAAGCTGAATAATCTAAGTAGAAATTTGAAAACTAGGTATCAAACAATAAAGAGTATGCAATGTTGGCCATAAGTAACATATTTATTTGCATGGAGCAGATAGGCAAGCAGACAGGTACAGTGTAGATTTGTCTGTACCAATCTTAGAATGTCAGAGATGAACTGTAGGTAGGAAGCTCAAATGTAAGACAGAGTTTGGAAACTGAAACATTTCCTGGGCCCCTGGGTCTTTTATCTGTGGATTAGGGAACTTGAGGGAGGTACAGTATGATGTTCCACAAAGTATTTCCAACCTACCACCTGGAGACAGGTTCCAGAACCACTTGAAATTGATTTTTATATAAACGGAAAGAGGAACTTCATTGTTCTTTAACTATTTATGGTGAATCCCCTCACAGCCTATAAAACCTACTGCATGTACAGCCGTATTTTTCAGAGGGTAGAAGAAATACGTAATATTATTTGAGGAAATCAACTGTGGTAAGAGCAGAACTGGTTCAATAAAAAGGAAACAAAACAGAAGATATGAAAAAGTACGAGATCTTTGGGCCCAGGAGGAAAAGGATGGAAACAGAGGGAGGACCGGATTCCCGATAACCATACCAGGATTGTGCTCAGAGGGAAAAAAACGTGCAGATGAGTCCTTTGTAGTTCCCAGTGGACTGATGATTTGGGAAATGAATTAATTTTTTGTACCTCCATCTTAGATGCTTTGATAGACTTTCTATCTCTAACCACATTTCTTCCCCAAAGCTCTAGTTACTTTAAAATTAATTCACTCTTCCTTGATTGAATGTGTTACGGTTTTTTTTACTGATTGTTGACAGTTCACAGGATTCAAATTAAATATGTGGATATTCAGTGTTCTCTTTTGGGCTTTTATTCTCTGTGTGTTCCTCTCATATTGAAATTCCTCTCTAATCGGCACTGATAAGTCTCCAGTCTTTCTTTCCCTGGCTGTTGCCCTTACTACCTGTCACTCAGGTCCTGAATTCAAAAGGCCTTAGTTTCCTCTGGACCGTTATGACCATCCATTCTGCTCCAGTCTCCTTCATCTCTCACATCCCACGCCTGCTATATTATTAAGGGTTGTATGTTTATTTCCCCTGGAATACATCTAAGATCATCATATTCCCTTGTACATACAGTCACAAAGGTGTCATATCCGTACACTATATGACATGTATGTGAATTCTATGTTATCCCCAAAATGTTATTTAATAACTTAACTTCATCTAGTTTCTAGACAGTATTTTTATTTATTTGTAAAATTAATTTATTCTTTAGTTTTCCAAAATTGAAAGCTTGCTTAGAGCATAGTAAGAGAAACTAACAGTGTTGTTGATAGTCCTTTAAACAAATTGTTAACTGCTTAGCATTTCTATCAGTAATTAGGAGACAATAACTAAAAGTTGAGCAAGCTTCTGCTGACAGCAGCTTTCAAGTTTCTTTCCCCTTAGGTGTGATGCAACAATGTGCATTAACATACTTATAAAAGAAGAAAGATTTTAGAGAAGCTATCAGATTGAAAAAGAGAACTCTGTGTCAAAATGGAAATATATAGTCTTTAGCATTTTATATACTCAAAGAGAATACAGTTCAAATTTCCATTTGTTTAAGAGGGCTTTTATTTTTAAGAATTTATGAAAATGAAAGTTTGTGTCTGGACACTACTGGAGATTTGATATGAAATGTTTGAATGATGACAAGTTTCTGCCTAAAATAATCATATACTCTAGCTGAGAAATAAGAGAGGCACAAACATGAGCATACTTTACAGTATAACCTGATGTCCTGTGAGGCGCACTCACTGCTCCTACTAATTTAAAAGCAAAATGTGAGATCAATTCAAAGCTGTAAAGTGTCAACTATATGATGGAGTTGGAATGGTCGATAATACATTGACAGAAAAAAAGTGAGAAGGACACGGAGAGAAGAGAGAATAAGAATAGCTCAAGTGTAGAAATTAGAAAGCAGGAGCGTATTTGAGAATGGTTTTCACAATCATACATGAAAAGTTTAGGAGTTTAGGAAGGAGGGTAGTTTGATGTCAGATGGCAAGAGGGAGTGTCAGTTTATAATCCATTTGCAAGACATGGGAAATAATTGTTTTATAGTTACAGAGATGAAGATAATATGATCAGAGATGTATTTTTTGAAAATACAATGACTAATGTTCACAAACTGAGTTATACGAGAGGTGGAGAACACAAGGAAAACTACAATAGTACAGGAAAGAGGGAATCAGTATGAAAATAGCATCGGGAGAGCCAGGTTATGGAGGTTTGACTAAACATGCTTAAAAGAAAATAAGACGATCTTTCCCTCAATTTAGATTATGAAGTGAGGCAGTCACACAAGTTTAAACATACATAAAAGTACCCATGCTGACGTACTTATGTACATAGACTGCTTTCTAGTCAATAGATAACTTATTCAGTTTATTTGGAAAAAAAGATCATTAAGTTTTCTATTTTGGTTGGAAAATGGGGCATTGATGCTGTATTGTAGTGTATCTGAGGCTAAGGAGAAAAACATTGAGCAAGAGAATAGCAGCCCCTGACAGAGGAGCTCTCCTGACTCTAAGATCTAGGACTCAGTGTGGCAGGGGGCTGGCCTGGCGTCATGGCCACACGTGGTGTTCTACTGTTGAGCAAAAATAATCTCGCAGGACACCAACATCAGACAAGATCACTCTGGGACCACGATGAAGGGAGATGAAAAACAAGACTGCTTCACAATCTTGGCTAAGTACAAACAAAACCAGGTCACCGTGCAAACCACAAAAGCATCAAACATTCCCCTCTCCGCGTGAACGTGACTGCTGCTTCTTTACTAACTGCAGCTTTAGCGTCTCTTTATTTAACAATGCTCTGTTCTTAGAAATCCTTCAAATAGTTCTTTGAGAATTGTACATAAACTGATTGTGTCTCGATGGGGAACGAGGAAAAGTCTAGGCTATATATTATACTCATATATGTGTCTTTACAGTACAATTTAGGGAGAGCCTCTGTTTCCACAATCTGGCCTCATCTCATCCACTCCATTTCTCCCAGATTCTTAATGAACTCTAAATACCTCAGCCATAAAAATTACACTTAAGGAAGGAGGTTGGTCAAACACAACAGGGATAGATGAGCGGGTAGTGTGGTCAGAGAAAAGTAAGACACCTGAAGATTTCTTAGGACAGAATGGGAAATGTCACTTTACTGTGGTTTGTTCCAAGCATTTTTCATGATTATATTTCTTGGAGGGCATGAAGAATTTGAGCTTGTGATAGTTACAGGAAAGGATGTAGGGATAGCAAGACTGGGTTCCCAGGAGTCACTTTGAGTTTAGTATAAGAAGGGTGGGAAGAAGTCTTGCAAGGGTGACAATGGGAAATGCTTAGTTCTTTAGGATCTTTCCCCAGTAGATAATTTTCAGGGGCTGCACAGCTCACCTGTACTTATTACAGTCAGAATCTCATGCTGGCTGCTCTCAAGCGGTGCCTTGATGCTATGCCTCAGTTTTCTCTTGACTTCTCTCTTGCCTTGGGTTAATGATCTTCTAGGGGCACAGAGGGCGATACAAATAAGCACAGCCATCACGCTATCCCATAATCCATTCTCTGACTGTGGCCTCAGCAGATGGTCATTTTTTGTGATCATTTCCTCCCCATTGGGACAGAGTCACCTCTGTTTTCTCAAATCTCTCTCATGTTTTCCATGTCAGTATTGAGCAAGGGCCACTGTTATTGCATCCCCACAGCTGGTGTAGGAAGCAGAAGCCAGCTGATTATGCCTTCTTTTCTGAGATTGTCAACTTTTCCAAGTTGAGATTCTGAGTAAGTATTTATTGACCCTTTATTCTCTCTTTATGTTTTTTTTTTTTCTTTTTAGTACAGGTTTGGAAAATCACAGAAACTTCAGAAAGAGTGGTATTTATTAATTCCCAAGTTTTTAAAAGGTTGGTACATAATGCCCTATTTCTCTTTCTCATAATATTGAGAGAAGATTTATGGGTTCTTTAGCTCCAGTTTGGAAGAAAATAGAGTATAACCTGGACATTCCATAGCAGGTTCTCCATAATTATTTATAGGACCTTTGTTCCTGGGGTATTTCTTACCCCCTTTTTTAAATCGCTCACCCTTTCAAAATATCCAATTTCTTTTGTTTGGTTATATTATTCAATCCTCTATTAGTATACACTTATCCACATACTCTCAATCTTTCTCTCTCACACAAAAACATACATACACACAACCACTCATGTAAAGGTAAAAGATATCTTTCAGTAGTCTGCTCAATACTAGAAGTGAATATTAAAGTAAATCCATGTGATATAACATATATAAATTAATATATGTGATTGAAAAAAAGTAAAACCACAGCATGATAAGTTTAGTGACATTTTACATGTCACTCCAATCAAATAAAATTAGTTTTACTTTTTAATCAGATACAGTACAAGCAATTTAATTTTTCTATTATTAGCATGCAGAACGTCAGCAATGTAATTTGTGCTTTAATATTATAAGGCTACATACTTTGATTAGTCAAAGGTGACTTATAGAGCAAAATATGTTATTTACCTCTTAAACACATAGTTACAGGAACACGACTCATTTCTAGTTTGAAATCCACTAATATGATCATTCTTTCTTTGCAAATGACTTCCTATTTGTTTCTCAGCAATGTAAGGTGTTAACTTTAATTTAAAAATTGGTATTGTAGCCTACTTACTTTTTTTTTATTACAGCATCAAAATCCTCTGAAAATTTCCATAGACAATTAGTTGCCTTTAAAATATGAGTTGAAAATGTAACTATTTGGACATTCATGAAGTATAACTAATGGCAATAGGTTGGAAAGATTCACAGAAACACACAGTAATATCACTTTAATATTTTAATACAAATCCACTCCTCTAAATATAATTCTGTCACTTAATTTTTTACACCTATATAAATAGCTTAATAAATCATGTTAAGAAACAGGGATGAAATTTAAAAAATAACACCTTGAGTTTTATTAATTAGCAAAAATCAAAATTCAAAAACAAAATCAACGAACTTTACAAGTACACCATTTTCTACAATGAAGAAAACCGTTTCAAGAAATTAAAGATTTGTAAGGATATTAATAATGTACTTTGTTTAAACATTCTATAGTTTAACTTGACCAGATTTATTGCATAGTTTTCACAACAGTTTAAAAATTTATCCAGATTTAAATGTCAAAATACTAAGTCCTCAAATTTGTAACGTTATGTATCAGATTTCATTCTAGAAGAGAAAATGGCCTGGTCTCAGGGGTACTTGCTTACAGTTTGGATACAATATAGTAAACTTTTCTATGAAGCATTAGGACTGCTGCTTCCATTCAGGCAATTAAAGTAATTTTCCTGGAATATAGTAGGGTACCAAATGTATTGAAACCTTGTAGTTAAATGGAATCAAATCAGACAGGATAAATTTCCAAGACAATAAAATCTATGGAGACAGGAAGTAACTGATTAACTCTCAAGATATTAATTTACAGATCTAATTATTCATTTGTTTAATATTAAAACAAATTTTTAGTAAACACTGTAAAGCACTTTTGACCATCTTCTGCTGGTGGCAATAAAAGTAACAATCTTTTACTGGCATTTGGATTATTCTGTTAGTCACCATATATTCTTAATTAGATCATATACTTACTGTGATTCTACTTAGCTTTGTTTCATTTCTTAATTATAAGGGAATATTTATCAAATGTCCTAAATGGTGGTTTAAAAGTATGAAAACCATAGCAATTGAATCACGATAATTTTTCTTCTATAAAGAGTACCAAAAGAGACATTTTCTATTTGGTCTGTTTGGAATTATTTTGTTGGAAAAATAATTATGTGAGTTTCAGATAAAGAGACATTCTACCCTTCAAATTGCAAGAGCAATAAGAGATAGCAATATTTTAAATTATTCTTCGATACATATTTCCCATTTGACAATCCCATTCCCATTAAATTAACTAATCACCTTCCTGGGGTGAGAATTTCATGCTTCAAATATGGGTTGATTAAAGATTAGTATTCCTCGTAGTCAGTCACCTGCTTCATCATTAGAGTTCAAGGGCTGTGGGTGCTCAGATGAATGAACACTGCAAATAATTCTGAATATTTTAAATGCATGATTTGTTTCCCTGCTCTCCATGTGTCTGAAATTGCCCAGTATGCTTACATAGTCTTTTTTCTCCTTTGTACCATTCTCATATACTATTACTTTGTCCATTTAGAAAAAATATGATCAAAACTATTTTGACTGAATTTTAATTTAAAATTAGACCACAGAGTAGAGGCTTATTTTACTTTTACTTTCACAAGTAAATATAGTTTTGAAAATGTGTTTTTATGTTATATAATCAAAAATGTAACACTCTCATATATCAGGAAATTATTTTTCTGGAACGTAACTTGAGAAATCATCTACTTGTCCTCTTTCCTCATTAGCAGTAAATATTTAAATCATCTCAGAAAACCATAATTTAAAACCTTTGGAAAAGGAAATATGATGTATAACTTTTTTTTAACCACTGCAGTCCTTTGTATAATTATCTTAACGTTTTAAGAAATAAAGATTGAAAATATTTTAAAAAATGGATTGGTCAGGAGTTGTATTAATATTTATTTCCCCAACACCCTAAATATCCATATTGAACTAAAAATGTCTAAATAACATATGGGAGTTCTGGTTTCCTGCCTTCCCAACTTCCTACCAAGAAAAGAATTCAGGAAGTTAACTCTTTCAAGCCACCAGAATACCATTTGGCACACTTTGCAAAGAGTCTGTTAGACCCTGAGGTGTGGTAAGAAATCTCCTGCTTCCGAGGAAGGCTCTGTGTAACCCATAGTGAAGAATTTTGCAGTAAAACTGCCCCATTTTTCTAATTATTTTAATGTAGTAGCTGATATATAATTACATAGTAGTCATTTAAAACTCAGTAAAACCAAGGAAAATACTAAGTAGTAAATTCTGAGATAGAATTCGAATGAGTCTCCACTATGATAAAAATTAAAGCATATAGTCTTCAGGAGTGAAAGCACATTTTGAAGTGTCTGTTCTAATAGTTGATGTAAAAGAAAAATAGAAGAATTGCCCAAATTGGATCCTTGATATGTTGGAAAGACCTAAAAGTTATTTACTTTACAAGTAGAATTATTAGTTGTATTTGCAAGAATTTTTAAGTAATTTCCAAAAGCCCAGATAAGCTTTAGATCAACTTCTGAAATATAAATTACAGAACTGAATCGTAAAATGATTGGCATTATGGGCAAACTTCATTTCAAGAAGCAAAACATAGGATGTGAAGTCATACGTATTCATTTTATATGTTATTTCTTACGATCATGACCAGTGAGGTTCATCATTGTCCTACATGTAAAAGTAGATTTCTGCTTATTTGAGTGTACAAGTATATGACAAAACTGCTTAGAACAATTAAAACCATACAAGTCTCTCAACCTGATTTCCCAGCCCTAAAAATCTTCCTGGAAAATATATCATGTTTTCACTGTAGCTTTGTGTTGTGAATTGAATTGTGTCCCCTCAAAAAAGATACATTGAACTCCTAATCCCCGGGACCTCAGAATGTGACATTATGTGGAAATAGGGTCTTTATAGAGGTAAGCAAGTTAAAATAAGCTCTTTAGGATGCACTCTAATCCATGATGACTGGTGTCTTAAAAAAAAAGGGAATTTGGACACAGAGACATGCACAGAGGGAAGACAATGTGAAGACACATAGGAAGAAGATGGCCATGTGACTGGATAGATGTTTCTACAAGCTAAGGACCACCAAAGATTGCTAGCAAACACCAGGAGCTAGAATATGCAAGGCAAGATTCTCCTCTAGAGCATCAGAGAGAATGTGGCCCTACTGACACCCAGATTTGGGGCTTCTAGGCTCTAGATAACAGCACAATAAATTTCTATAATTTTAAGGTACCAGTTTTTGGTACTTTGTTAGGGCAGCCCCAGGAAACTAATTAACTTTGCATAACCTATGGATCTCACCGTAGATCACTGGAGTAAACATAGTTCAATTTGAGAAATAGTCACTAAAATGGATTAGCCAGGGACAGCATAGAAAAGAAGGAGATGGTGAAACAGGACAGAGAAAGCAAGAAAGAGAAGCAGTTACCATAACATCAAAAGGCTTCACAAAAGAAAACCCATAGAACACAAACTCTTCAGGATTAAAAGGTATATATAGGCCAATGAAATAGACTAGGAAATAATGTTCAGAAATGTAGAAGAAACATAGATTATATTAAATGAAAGGCTGGAATTGGAAATACTGAACCATAAGAAATAATGGAAAAGGGAAGATTGGGGTGAAGACAGGCTTGCTCTTCTCAATAGCATGATCAATTTTTACAGTCAAGAGGAGCTTTGTAGCTGACTGGTGGAATGGAACCCTGTTACATTGACTTCAGAATGGAAACAGCGGTGAGGAAATAAATACCTGAGGGGTTGCCTTTTCTTTTCCTTTTTGCTAAATCTGTTATTATTAACTCAGCTATGATTCTAAGACGAATACACATACAGTTCTTTCTTTGAATCCTTTCAGTTATTTCATTTTGATGTTTAAATGAATGTGGTTAATTACCTGTATATAATTTAATTAATACATTCAAAATTTATTTGGTTCTTTACTTTTTTCAAAATATTCAAGGTATATCAGACATTAATCTTTATTTTCAAGGAACTATTTACTTATTTCCAAATTATTGACTAACTTAAAACAACTTTAGATGCTATGATATCCCTATATAACTTGAACCTAAGTCTTTCCAACACTAGGTAAGAGGAAAATGTCAGCAGCCCAGCAAAAAACATGGTACATTAGAAAAAGGAGGTGATAGGGGCCCGCCCAGTGGTGATTGTTAAGTTCATGAGCTCTGCTTAGGTGGCCTGGGGCTCACAGGTTCAGATCCAGGGCATGGGCCTACACAGCACTCGTCAAGCCAGGCTATGGAGGCATCTCATGTACAAAATAGAAAAAGATTGGCACAAATGTTAGCTCAGGGACAATCTTCCTCAACAACAACAAAAAAGGGAGGGGGCTATTGAAGACAGTTTCATGAAAGCATTCTGTACAAGATATGGAAAGGTTAAGAGCAGAATTAAGATTAATGAGAAGGAAGGAAGAAGAGAAATAAATTTTTCTCACCCTTGGGCCTGAAATGCAGAGGTAGAATGAAGTTGTCCATAGTCTGTTATAGCTGAAGGTATAGTAGAGAGCTACAAAACAGCCACTGTGACATTAGATACAAGGAGCAGCCACTGCCAAATGGGTCCCCATCTGGGAGAGGAACCTGGGTACTACATATTGTGATCTTTTCTCCTACCTTGTCTCCCATTAGCTGAGCAGAACCAAATCCAGAAGGCAAGGTATCTCAGTAGCACAGAGGTCAGCCTTCTGGATGTCAACGTCAAGGAGGATTGAAAGTGTGTCAGATGATGAAAACAGAATAAATAAATAGCATAAATATAACTATATATCATATAAGATTGTCTTTTTTTGGAATAAATAAATAAGCAAGTGGTGCTAGCCATATGGGTTATTCAGAATAAAAGTATCTTAGAATCTATTTGAATATTCATTGGTAAGTAGAATATGATTATTTGAAAGGGGCAGGTGAAAGAAAAAGTAAAATATATCCCTAATTCTTAGAGTATACTTTGAATTTAGATGTAACAATAATCTAAGGTACATTAAAACATAATTTTGGGGGCTGGTCCAGTGGTTTGCGGTCAAGCTTGCACGATCCTCTTCGGCGGCCCAGGGTTCACCAGTTCGGATCCTGGGGGTGGACCTATGCACCACTTATCAACCCATGTTGTGGCAGGCATCCCACATATAAAGTAGAGGAAGATGGGCACGGATGCTGGCTCAGGGCCAGTCTTCCTCAGCAAAAAAGAGGAGGATTGGCAGCAGATGTTAGCTCAGGGCTAATCTTCCTAAAAAAAAAAAAACCTCTAATTTTGCATAAAGAAAATTCCCAGTAGAAAATGATTAAATGTTAACTGGAAGTTAATTGTAGTATTATTTATATTAATATTATTTGCATTTACACTGCTGTTAATTATCAATTAAAAATTCATTTAGCATACATGTGATAAGTAATTTGAGTCCTTAGAACTTTTAGGTTTCCCTTCCTTTAATTTTCAGAAATGTGCACTAGATATATACAAAAGAGAATTAGTAATTTTAAGGAAAAATATCCTGAAGAAAATTCAATTCAACTCAGTAGATTTGTATTAAAAATGAAAAGTTGTTACACAATGTTTAATCTATGGGTAGCATGGGAAAAGTAAAACATCTTAAAAACTTGATTGCCCCAAGGTATTTTAATTATAAATTAAACGAAAATACTTCAAATTTCTGGCATGTTCAATTTAGGGAAAAAACTTAAAAATAATTATACTTCAGCTTGTAATATGTTGTATATCTATTATCCTTTTGAAAATGTGTTCTCTCAATTTTAAAAAAGTGTTTACACATAGTCTTAGTAGTCTTGTTCATGATATATTTCATGATTATAAATTGTCATCCTTAATAATGAATAGCTTCTATATAATATTTATTAAATATAAATATTCATCATTGTTATGGAAACTCTAGAGCCATTGCTGCTCCCCTAGTAACCTTCCCCATTCGCAGGAATCCTGATCCATTTCACAAGTGTAGAGTGGAAGAATTAAAGACCCAGAAGAGAGTTTGAAAACTCAAGCCATCCTTTTCTTATTCCATCGTCCTCTCTCTGTTTATGAATAATTCTCTCCTTATTTACTTTTGAAATATTTAAACTACAGACGTCTATATTAGGATCCCATTATGTTATTGAGAAATCTCCCTTCGTCATGCTGGAAGCGACTTCTGTGTATGTAATTAGGGAAGGGTTGAACTTCAGTGGATAAAGCTCACGTGGCAGCATGCATGTATGGTGTGAGCAGGGCATGTGTGGCATGAAAAGGACCCGCTCATAGACATGATTTCATCCCAATTAATTTCCTCTTAACCTATTCATCGAGTCCCGATCTCATTGACTTGGATCTAGTGTAAGTAAAGTAACGAGTCCCGATCTCATTGACTTGGATCTAGTGTAAGTAAAGTAATACCAGATGAGTAAATTATTAAGTATATCAAAGTTACTAAGCCATCATTTCAACCATAAGTTCATCTTTCAACAGAAATTTTCTGGTATTGAGAAAATGTGTGCATTTATATGTAAGCTCTTTTTCTCTGAGCCAGCTATTCAAGAACAAGTTTTTATTACAGGAATGAATTAGACCAGTGGGATGGGCATTTATCACTTAAGAATAGTAAAACTTAATGACAGAACATGAGCTAAAAGAGGGTCGTTATGGGCCAGGGAGGGAGGACAGGAAGAGGGAAAGCATTTCTCACACTTCAGAATTTTTTTATCTGTAAAATGCCATGAACAAACATTTTGAGAAAATTATATGACACAATACATGTAAAAGCTTTATAATAGTGCCTACATTTTTTTTTACTGTGGTTTTTCTCATATTATAGACTTTTCTAGTGGAAAACAACTTTCCATGACATAATTTCTCTTCAGGTGAAGAATATCACGAAGTGTCTTCCAAATTAGTATCTATAATCCAATTATATTTTTTTATTTAAGTAAAATGCGTTATACCGAAATGTAAAAACAAATTCTTCCTACTTTGAAACCATATTATTTATAATACAGACTAAACATAAGTGAAGGATCCTGGGACTAAGATCCCAGACAAAGAGAACTCCAGACAAATTCAAAAGCTGTGACTGAGACACTAAGGAGTAAAGAGATATTTTAGCTGTTTCATCAAGACAAAATTACAGACCAGGGCTCACCAAAGAGGAGGCGACCTGCCAAGCTTCCCCAACTTTCAGTTGGAACTCTGAAAGGCTGTACTCCAGGAATGAATGTCAACGTGAAATAGGGCATCCTTCCCAAGATTGTAAACCCAGTTTCCTGAGAATAGAATTCCTGACTGGATTAAATCGGTCTGGGATTGCAGCTGTATCTATTTCAGTGGCTCTCTACTTTCTGGACCCAGGATATCTTTTATACTCTTAAACATTATTGAGGACTCCAAAGAATTTTGCTTTGTGATTTCTATCGATATTTATCATATTACTAATTATAATAAAATTTTTTAAAATATAGTTATTAATTTATTTACACACAGCAAAAGCCCAAAACACATTTACGTAAATAACATACTTGATGAAAGTTATTTTCAAGAAATGTAAGTGAGAAGCGTTGAGTTCTTTTATATTTATTGAAATATCTTCAAAGTCTGGGGTAATAGGAGACCGCAATACTATCATATTTACTTCCATATTTGATCTGTTGTGGAATCGCATGTCATGTAACTTCAGGAAAACGTCACTGTCCGCTGGTGAGAGAAAGAGTGTAAAAAAAGTCAACTAACATCTTAATATTATTGTGAAGATTGTTTGGGCCCAGTGGGCCTCGTGAGAGTTATCTGAATCCCCAACCCTTCTGGGTCGCCCAGCCACATTTTGAGACTACTGCTCTAACTTAACTGCCTCACCATGGTAAACATAGTTCTTCTCTAGAGCAGTGTTTCTCAATTATTTTTCTGCATTATCATCCTGCTAAGGGGCATTTTTTCACATGTTTTGCTAGTCACACTCCCCTCATGAAATTAATAACTAAAGAAAAAGATGTTGTTGGGTAGTGTTGAGCTTTCAGGAGCTAAAACCATTGTAATATCTAAGAGGTTTGTTCACACTTCAAGAGATGATATTGCCCAGTTTAGATTGCATGCTCTAGAGAAAGTCATTGCCATTTAAAGTCTCAAATCATGTCTTCATTTTTTTTTAATATACAAAATGTGATTGGAAGATAGATGATGATGATGATGATGGTGATAGATGATGGACAGATCGATAGACAGATAGACAAAATAGAAATAGATCCACACTTAGTACGAGAACTACTTTCTTAACAAATTTTTAAATGCACAACATCATTACTTATTATAGGCACTATGTTATACAGGAGGTCTTTAGAGCTTATCCATCTTGTATAACTATGACTTTATTCCCATTAAGCAAATACTGACCACTTCTCTCCTTCCGCCATTCCCTAACAACCATCATTGTATTTTCTGCTTCTATAACTTTCACTATTTGAGACACTTCATACAAGTGGAATCACGCAGTCTTTGTCCTTCTGAAACTGACTTATTTCACCTAACACGATGTCTTCCAATCCATCCATGTTGCTGCAAGTGGCAAGATTTCCTTCTTTTTTAAGGCTGAATAATATTCCATTGTATCACATTTTCTTTATCTGTTCATCTATCAATGAATATTGCAGTTGTTTATATATCCTGGTTATTGTGAACCATGCTGCAATGAACATGGGAGTGCAGATATCGCTTTGAGATCCTGGTTTCAATTCTTTTGGATGTATACCTAGGGGCGGCATTTCTGGATTATTTGGTAGTTCTATTTTAATTTTTGAGGAACCTCCATAGTGTTTTCATAGATATTACACTGAAAGCACAGGCAACAAAAGCCAAAATAGGCCAATGGGACTAAATGAAACTAAAAACTTTCTGCATAGCAAAGGAACCAATCAACAGAGTGAAAAAGTAACCTTCAGAATGGGAGAAAATAGTTACAAACCATATATCTGATAAGCAATTCATTTCTAAAATATAGAAGGAACTGCTACAACTCAATAGCAAAATAATAATAATAGCCCACTTAAAAATGAGCAAAGGGGGACTGCCCCAGTGGCATAGTAGTTAAGTTCTCACGCTGTGCTTCGGCAGTCTAGAGTTCACTTGGTCAGATCCTGGGTGCAGACCTACACACCGCTTGTCAAGACATGCTGTGGTGGCATCCCTCATGTTAGAACTGGAATGACTTACAAGTAGGATATATAACTATGAACTGGGTTTGGAGAGAAGAAAATGAGCAAAGGACTTGAATAGACATTTCTACGAAGAAGACGTACAAATGTTCAATGGGTATATTAAGTGGTGCTCAACATCCCTAATCGTCAGGGAAATGCCAGTTAAAATCATAATGAGATACATCTTAGGATGGCTATTACCAAAAAAACAAAAGATAACACATGTTGATAAGGACGTATAGAAACTGGAATCCTTGTACACTGTTGGTGGGAACATAAAATAATGAAACCACTGAGTTAACACTTTCTTTAAAAATTCTAAATTTTGAAATAAATTATAGATTCATAGGAAGTTGACAAAAATGTACAAGGATGGGGGCCAGCCCCGTGGCAGAGTGAGTAAGTTCGTGTGCTTCCCTGCAGGTGGCCCAGTGTTTCATTGGTTCAAATCCTGGGCGCGGACATGTCATCGCTCATCGAGCCACACTGAGGCAGCATCCCACATGCCACAACTCGAAGGACCCACAACTAAGAATATACAGCTGTGTACCAGGGGGCTTTGGGGAGAAAAAAAAGGAAAAAGATAAAATCTTTAAAAAAAAAATAATACAAGGATGTCCTATATACTTTTCACTCAGTTTCCCCAAATTGTAACCTCTTGTGTAATTATAAATAAATATAACCAAGAAAGTGCCTTTGGTACAATACAGTGAGATTATTGAGATTTCGTGTTTACATGCAATCATTTGTAAACACATATCTGCATATAGTCCTGTTTAATTTTATCACACATAAGGATTCACATAACCACCACAGCTATCAAGATGGAAAGGTCTTTCATTAACAGAAGGCTCCCTCTTGCTTCCCTTTTATTGCCACAACCCCCTATCCCCCATCGCTAAACTCTGGCACCCACCAACCCCTACAATTTTTTATTCCAAAATGTTATATATAAGGAATCAAATAGTATGTAACCTTTAGGGATTGGCTTTTTTCACTGAGTGCGATTCCCTTGAGTTAAAATTGATGTTTTGAAATTTTAGTTTCTTTGTTGGCATTTGCCAAACCATGAAACAGGGCAAAAGCCTGAGAATTAAAGTTTTGTCCGGAAGAGTGCTGAAAGGGGAGTGAGTCAAACAGCAGAGTACTTTGTGGCCTAATGAAGATAGAGACAAAATTGGACCCCAGGACAGGTAAGATCCTGATGAGAAGCAGTGAATAAGAACAGCCTGCCATAGCTGGTTTTTCCCCCATAAAGCCTTTGCTGAAGTCATGTGGTTGGGGAGAAGAAGCAGCTATGTAGAGAGCTCCTGAGAATTAGAGCAAGTAGTTAGGGGTCAGTAGCGTAGCAGTTCTGAGGAAGGAATTGTTAGAATTCAAGACTACCCAAAGGTGAGAAGAGAGTGGATAACAAATCTATAAACCTCTTAGGGAAGGCCAGGAGAGCTATGCCTATGAGCAGAAGCAAAAAGAAGTTGACAGACTTTCCAAAGCTACAATTTCAGTCTGAATAAACTCTATGCCTAATTGAATCAAGATAATCAGTCTTCACTTTATCTGCATACATAGCAGAAGAAAAATGTGAAGAAATATAATTTCCAACATCTATTAAAAAAAATCACAAGGCATGCTAAGAGTGAGAACCTTATTCTTCAAAAAATAATACGATAAAAAGAAATAGAAACATACCTAGAGTTGATGTAAATTTTGGAGTTAACAGATAAGGTTGCAATGTATTTAGTTTGATTTAATTAAAAGTTGTAATGTTAATAATCATTAAAGTGATTCAACTAATGAAAAAACATAGGAATATTGTGAAAATAAATTTTATTGGATAATTACAATCTATGTAAAAATATATGGAAATTCTAAATTCAAAACTGTAAGAATGGAAATTAAGTTAAATTTAAATTTAAAAGATTGCTGAAGCAAATGATACACAACAGGAGAAATTCATAAGATGAAAAACTGCTGTTGATACTGATGAAGAGAAATATACAAAGCTCAAATAGCCAATATCAAAGATCAAGTGGATCTATAGATTCTATAATTTAAGATTTAGATGTAAGGGACAAATTCCTAAAAGAATCTAGGCATAGATAAGCAACACTCGTCTTAATTTGTCATGACACTCCAGTCTGACTTTTACGTTTTACCTCATATCCTCCATCTTTTCATTTTTTTTTTTTTTCTGGAGAGGAAGATTGGTCCTGAGCTAACATCTGTTGCCAATCTTCCATTTTTGGTTTGAGGGAGATTGTCACTGAGCTAACATCTGATGTGACCAGATCAAAGTGACAGATTTCCATCCTTAAATTAGTAGATCTTTAAGAGACACTCAATAGATCTAACCATTCTTTCTTCTTTAAAATGTCTTCTTCCTTTGGTTTCCATGAAACCACATCACCCTTGCTCAACTCTGGCTTTTTCTCCTTCCCTTCTTTGCAAGGCATCCATCTTTATCTAATTTCTACAGAACTTTCTCAAAACTGGTTTGTTCTCTACACATTCTTCTTAATGAATACTAATCTAACATGCATATGGTGCTCAAGTCTTTATCTACATCTAGATTTGCTTTTCCAAATTTCAGAGGTATATATCTAAATTTCACCTTGAATACATGGGAGTGGATGTCTTGCGTGATCTCCATATAAACCTGTTTATAATTGAACATGTTGTCTTCCCCAAACCTGTTCAGACCCCCATCTTCCCCACCATGTCACCCATTCACTGAGGTGCTGAAATCAGGATCCATTTCCCCCCTTTTCCTTCACGCTTCATGGCCAATCTACCAACAAAAGTACTAAAAAGCCCTATCCTCAAATTTTCCCTTGAATACCTTTACTTCTCTTCCATTAACACAACTCTTATTTCTGGAACATTCTCTAACAATATCATTTATCCTTCCTCTTCCTCCTAACTGTATACTGCTCTTTCCTTCAGTCATCATTTTTTTAAGTGTTATAATTTTTGTTATTGAATTCTAAAATACATTCTTATACCACTAATTCTTGTTTTAAAAACTGAAAGAGTATTTAATTTTCTCCCATATTCAAAGATAAGTAATTTAACTAAGAAGCTATCTCTCTTCTCCATCCTCTCTTCACAAATTTTATTGGTATATCTGTAGTTTTAATTCCTCTTGGTTTCAATTTGATAATAAAGTTTATAAATCAAACCTCTGCTTTATTATTCCCATATTCTAAAACTTAATTCTTGATTGTTATGCCATAAGATAAGGTAATGTGAAGGCTTATATTCCTGGTTAACTTTCCTACCACCTTCTGCCTGCAAATGTGTCAGCCATACCATACATTTACATTTTCAATGTATTTCACAGTCACCTTTCCTGTATGTATTTTTTATATATTTTTTATTCTGAGAATAGAAAATAAATGAACAAGACTTTAGTATTGTTTTATTATTTCCCGCACAATCACACAAAATCAATGAATCCATCTCAAAATCATCTAATGAATATTATTCAGAAAATGTCTTTAGCATTGAAATATGATAGATTATCCTTTCTTACACTTTATCAATTGCTCAAAATAGATTAATGGTGTTCTCCACCTCCTTACCCACGATTTTCCCCCCTTTTGTCTCCTTGATCAGTTTTTAAAATATCACTAAGATACTTAAGGCCAGCCAACTTTAACATTCACAACATTTCTTCTATACCAATCTGTCAGCTACACTTGCTATGCAACTATTATTTTATGATTTCTTTTTATTGAACTCTTGGGATGAACTTAGACACCTTTATGTGTATGGAATATATCTTTATTTGCTTACTTAGAAATAAGGAGCAAATATGATTCTGTTCTTTCCTGAACCAGTATTAATCTTGTGTTTGGCAAACAACTGATATTTGAGTAATTATGGATGGAACCATAGGTTCAAAATAATTTTTGCTATAATTTAAAAAATCAACTATTTTCTCTCAAAATCCTACAATATTGATGCTAATTTTTATTCAAGTCTAATGCCTTTTCATTGTAAATATCTTATACTACTAACTGGCACTAAATTGCTTTTTAGGATTTTTTAAAAAGTCTTTGATGATCTGAAATGTCACAGTGATATATCTGGGTGTTTTGTTTCTTTCGTATTCCTAAACATTATTGAATTATACTATTTTGCTTTCTAGATCTTAGTATATTACCTATCTTATATTGGTCTCTATATTTGAACATTTCTTTGAATTTCCAGCTCTTGATGTTTTTCTCTAATCAATGCATTTCCTACAAATTTCCTTCCAATCTTTCTGTTCCTTGTCTTTCAAATTTTTAAATATAGTATCTTATGTTTGTTGATTTTACAATAAGTTTTATTAAATATCCTCATGGATACACTTAGAAACTTATAAATACATAAACAAATAGAAAGATATGTTTCTAGACAGGAAGGCTCAACATCCATAAATGTATAAATTCTCTCTAAGTTAATTTATGAGTTGATTCAATTCCAGTAAATATCATCAATTTAAATTTTAGAACTCAAGAAACTGATTATAAAATTTGGGAGAAACATTCAAGAGAGGAGTCAGGAAACCCAGAAAAGCAATGTGAGGGAGCCACTCCTCCCAAGCTTTAAAACTCATCAGGAAGTCTACATAGTTAGAGCAGTTTAGTATCAAGTTGTGAATTGACAGACATACAAATGAAATTAGATAGAAAACCCAGCATTATACAGAGTACATTTGAAAATTCATTATACAGTAATGAGGCATCTCGAATCAGTGGGGAAAAGAGGACTTACAAAAAGATCATTGCTATTGGGACAACTACATTGTTACAGGGGAAAAAAGAAATCTGGATCAATTTCTCATCTCTACACCAGCATATGTTAAAAGTAGATCAGATATACAAATGTATAAAAAATCAAACTATACAATTAGAAACAAATGAGTGAATTGTGAGTGAATTCTTAAAGACACAAGTATGAAAATGTAATAAATATTCAAAATGAGTAACAGTAAAGAAAAAAATTATACATTTCACTATATTAAATGTTGCCTATCAAAACACTATAAGGAAATAAGAAAACAAATGAAAAACTGCAAAATAAAATTACAACTTATTCAAAAGAAAGTGATTTCTATGTTTCTAAAAGGCTTTGAAAATTTATTTTAAAAAAACCTGAGACAAAAAAAAGTAGTATGAATATTAAATGGCAAAAACAAATGGTTTTTAAACAGGTGAGAAGAATGTCAAACTCACTAATAATAAGATAAACACAAATAAAACAATTGAAATGCCATTCATTCTCTCACAGATTGGTAAAAATCTAACAGTTGGATTATATACCCACTTGGCAAGTTGTGGATCACAGGAACACTTACATATTTTTTGTGGACTGCAAACTGGTATCACTCTTCGGGCAGAATTTGCCAATATTTAACAAAATTGTACATCCATTTACCCTTTGAATCAGCGGTCTTATTTCTAGGAATCTATTCAAAGATAACTTGGCAAAAAATATGAAATAACTTATGAACAAGGTCATTCATTTTAGCATAATTTGACATAGCAAAAGACCAGAAATAACTTAAATGCTGTTTAGGTTGACTGGTTGCAAAAATTATGTTGCTTAGGGAATTGGCTGAATAAACTATGAAAAATCACCCGGAAGAATGCTATGCCACTGGAAAATGGAATGAAGAACTCTATAATTTGCTAAGTAGTTATCTCCAAAGAACATTGTTAAATGAAGACTGCAATGTGCATGAAAGTACATATAGTGTGCTATCATTTTGAGTATTAAAGAGGGAAAATACAGAAATATACAAATATTTGTTAAAATTTTAAAAGGAAATAATGGAAAGATAGGTGATATCTCCATAAAAACAATTACTTTGTTGAGCAGGGAGAAAATAGTGGGAAACAAAGATCAATAATCTCTCAGAATACTATTTCCTTTAGGATGATTTCATGTACTTGTGCATGTATGTGTGTTTGTTAATATCATTAGGAACCAAGATTGTCAGCCTAAGAGTTAAAATATACACCCACAAAAGAAGTTAAATAATGGTCTCCAAATGTTCATTTATTTTGGAAGTGTGTATTTAAGTGCATGTGTTTTTTCTCTAATTTTAAAGAAAAGTGTTATTTCTTGGCTTTGTTCATTGAAAAGCCCTAGAAACAAAGAAAAACCGAGTAAAATAATCACTGCTATTATCCAGATAATTGTCCATAAACACCATTTCTTATTAAAGTGATCCAGAGTTCCTTGGAGGGATTGCTGATGCAGCTTCATGCCTTGTGGTATCTTGTCATGCTTGAAAGCAAAGGATTATCAAGAAATATGAGGGTTTTGTCATAAGACATGAGCTTATGTAAAGCAGGTCTCCGTTGGCAGAGATAGGACAATTTGACCATAAGGAATAAAAATAACTATAGTGAATTTAATAGACTTTAATATATGATTATTCATGAGTTCATAACAGCACTTCAAAAAATATTACCTTTGGGAGTTTGTTAGAGCACCAACTCATTATTCTGAAAATTGAGAAAGAATCAAGCATTTGTCTGTCTTTGCTCTGTTTCAGAGTAGCAAAATAGTTGATAAAAACTTTTTCTTACAGAACAATCACAAATAATAAATTCAGAAGGAATGTCAGAATTAGAAAGTTAACATATTTCAACACTAACGAGTTAATGAATCCAGGCAATATTCATCAATAGCTGTCTTAATTACTCATTGAAAGGTTGGCATGGTGACACTACATGAAACCGTGAATCAATCTTGATATCACTAAAGGAGAGAGAAGCAAAAAGTTTGTGCCTCTTGATATGCAGCAGTTGAACACAGAATCACCTCTAAGTTCTCTTATTAAAACAAAAACAAAAGCAAGAACTTGGCTCTAATCAAGTCTCTACATAACTATCAGTTAACAGAAATACGGATGACTGGGAACATGTTAAATTACATGATATAAAACGAAAATTCCAGATTGTGGAAAAATCACTTGAATTTACAAACATATACAGTTTCTTTAACGAATAAATGGGGTGGAAGAAAAAGGTAATGGGGAGAGAAATGGAGAACTGTTGTAAATTATTGAGATCTAAGAGACATAACCAAATATTACATGTGTTCTTTTTTGGCACCCTGTTTTGAACAAACAGTGCTCATACATATTAGGGAAGGGTTGATCTGAAGTCAAATATAACAGGTGTTTCTTTAGAATGACAACACCTGCTTTAAGAGCACTAGCTCCTTCAAAGCAGTTTGCTAAATTAATTTTGTGAGTGTTTCGCTGATATTATCCTAAGTGTAATTTTAATTTTGGCCGTTATTTAAATCAATCAACTTGATTTCCAGCCTTCTTTCTCTCCATATTCTCCATAGGACTCAAAATTGGAGAGCTTTTGGAGAGCTCTCAAAATTCTACAAACTCCTCCTATATGAGATATCCTGTGGTGGTTTACTCATCAATTTGATTCAGCTTTTCTGAGAAGTTTGTGAACATCTTTGCACTATTGATGTCTCCTATTTCTGTGAGAGATTTTTGAAGCACTTCTTTTTCCTTCGTTTTTTTTTTTTTTCTTTTTTCTTTTGGTGTGGAACATTGGCCCTGAGCTAACATCTGCTGCCAACCTTCCTCTTTTTTTTCCGTCCCCCAAGCTCCAGTACACAGCTGTTTATCATAGTTGTAGCTCCTTCTAGTTCTTCCTTGTGGGATGCCACCTCAGCATGGCTTGATGAGCTGTGTGTAGGTCTGTGCCCTGGATCTGAACTGGTAAACCGGGCAGCTGAAGCAGAGTGTGCAAACTTCACCACTCGGCCATGTAGTCGGCCCCTGAAACGTACTTCTTAGTGACACTTTGCAAATCTATAACATCAATTGCAAGAGAAATTACACTAAAGTGTTGTGATTCATCTACTGTGCTTAACCCAAAGTCTAATTCAGTACTATTGCCATCTAGTTTCACTTTTATTAAGCACATCCACAAGCATATATTTAAATTGTTTATCCATATGTGATACAAAAGTTTTTTGTTTTAAATTTGCCTTTTCAGTTTTCTATTTTTCAATCTGTTTTCTAAAAAGTAATGACAAAATGTCGTCTTTCAATAGTGGTTCTTGCAGATAAGTCTTCAAGGATGGCTGCCATTAACTTTTTTCTGCTCTGTATATGCATGCCCTTCCTCACACCAAGAAGCTTTTGCTTTTTCTGTTCTGGAAATCAACCAAAATCTAACTCTCCTTGCTGTGAGGGAGGCCAATCTAGCTACCAAATGGGTAAGTTGGTCACTGAGAGAGAGAAAGAGGGGAGGGGAAAAGCAGGAAGAGAAAGGAAGAGAAGGGAGGAGAAGAGGGACCCGACTAACCCTCAGCTATTCCTTCTATTTCATCTGAGGCATCAGACACGTGAATGGAAAAGTTATCCTGCATATTCCAGCAATAGCTGTTACCATGAGGAGCAGAAACGCAACCCATCCGTGCCCAGCAACGACTGTGGAATCTAAGCAATAATAACATTTTGTTATTTGAAGGTGCTATATTTTTCGATTCTTTGTTGCATAGCAATAGATAACTGAAAAATTAGATTTAAAAAAATTGCCATTACTATTAATTCCAGAATAATATTCAAAAGTAGTGATGACAGTATAATTATCAGTCTTATTTCTGAAATAAATTGAAATGCTCCTGGTATTTGGCCATTAAGTACCATTCCAGCATTAGTATTAAATTATATAATTTAATATATTTGTTACACAAATATGTAATGAAAGCTTGCTACATGTCAGGTACTCTTCTACACTTAGAAAACATTTCAGCATACAACATAGATATCTTAGTTTACATTCCTTAAAAGCAAAAAAACCTGAGACAAGGATATGGATACAGATAGTTTGTTTGGTAAATACTCCCAAGAAGCAGGAGTGAAGAGGAGAAAGAGTGAGATAAGTATTGAAGGAGAACGGATAAAGGGTGTGTTTTCGAGGTCACTGTTGTAGGAAATAGGACCATGATTTGGTCAAGGAATCCAAAGGCAGAGGCTGGGCTTCTACCCACTGTTGTCCATCCTCCAGTGTGTCTGGGTTGCCTCTAGGGGCATTAACTTTCCTGTACTTGTGGACCATGTTATCATGAAGGCTATTCCCAGGCCTGGAAAAGGCTGAGGACAAAAAAGCAGGGAAACTTGTTTTGATCTTCAAGCGATAAACATGAGTTTGAGCTCCCCAATAACTGTCCACCACGGCTGTGGCTGGAATTGAAAGTGAACCACAGGGCTGTGATCATGAGTATAAAGAGTGTGTAGGCTCTCATTGTTTAACTCTATTCTTGAACACATTAAATTCCACTTTTTCACTGATTTTTAAGTTGATGACTGGCTTTAAGCTCCGAAAACACTAAAATGTTTGGGAATAAACCACAGTATCAGCTGAGGAATCTAGCCCTGAGGCAGAAATTGTTAATTTACTCCTCTCCTTTCCACCATGTTTCCTGCTCTTCTGTATATCTGGCCAGCATGACAGCTACCCTAGATTTCCTGTCTGGTGAAATAAGCCAGGCATGGTTGCCTTTTTCCTGTCAATTGTTGATGCTATAATTGCTTATCAGATCTTAGCACCAGAAACACGTTAGTTAATTCTCTGAATTCTAGACATACTGGCCTGCTTTTTTAAATAGAATAATCACTAGAGTAAATTAATCATCTTAGCTCTTCATCATATTGATGATAAATTTTCTACTTAGTAATTCTTTCTTTTGATTCAGGTCCACAGGCTTGAGAAAACTAATGCTAAGATTGGCCATTCTTCCTTCCACCTCTGGGTTTCTCAAACTATACACACTAACTATCCATTGTTTTGGATACACTGTATCATAGAGACTGGCACTCCAACACTGCAGTGTGGCTTCCCTGAGCTGGCATGTCATCTGAATCTTTCTTTAATAGACCATTCCATCATCCTATTAGATCAACTGCTTCTGAAAAATATGATCTATGGTTGGAACAGAAGATCTCATGTCATATGTTCACTGTCACACATCTTCTACCATAAAACTCAACCCTTGGCTTCTAGTGATTTATTTGGGATATTGTGTACATAAATTAGGCTTTCGGTAAGCCCCAGATCACAGTGTTAGCAAAGGCAATGTGAGCAAAAAACTAAAAGCACATTTCTGGAATAAGAGTCAGTTTCTGTAAAGATGAATCACTATCCCTTCCAGGATTGAAAACATTCAATAATTACTTGGCTTTAAATGACTGGTTGCTCTCATATAAGAAATGGAACAATATCAAAGTCTTAGTCCCAATCCCTACTGTTGACACATTGGGCATTTAGCATCAGTTGTAGACAGATGAGTCTGAGGGAGGAAAATCATGCTATGACTCACATATATGGTCCCACCTATGCCATAGTGGCTGATCTGTCCTGTTGTCCCATTGCACAAGCACTTTAGTGGTTCAGGGCAGAGGCTGGCTGATATCCCCTGGACAAATCAGAACGTTCAATAGTAGTGCAAGCTTCCTGATGACCAATATTATGTATGATCTCGGGCAAGCATTAAAGTAAAAGAAAACCAAAGATCTGTACAATTTATTTCTACACTCCTAAGTGTATCCACGTCACTCTTTTTCAAACATTTGATCTTCAAATTTCCTCCTTCAGGCCTCCGTGCAATCAGCTCAGCTATTCATCCCTAAAAAGAAGTTTGAACATATGTTATCCGAAGAAATTTCCCCCTCCATACAAATGGACAGTCAAGTGTGATGCTCAAAGCTCAGCCCTCTGGGAGGATTTCCCTTTCACCAAAGTTTGTTAAGACCAACTCTTCTTACAGTTGTGTGTGCCAACAGTCCATTTATCATTTAGCACTAACATATTCAATCAATCCATCAATGAACAAGTATGAAACTTTTCCTTATCCATTAATGATCATAGGGAACTCTCTATGAAGTCACAGGTATGAGCAGAGGAAGAGATGATAATGCAACAGGGGTAGATGACATGACAGTCTGGGCGACTTTTGCCCTCTGGATAAGCCTTGACCAGATCACAAATGCATTTTTATTGTGAGATAGATTGCTGCTGGTTGCATGAGGGAAGCTCTTGTTCCAAGATCCAGCCCTGTCTCTCCTCTAGGGTCTTGCAGCACATCAGAATCAGCATTTCAAACAAAAAGTAATTTTCTGCGGCAGAAGGCATGGCCTTGACTCAGAACCTTGAGGATTTGTTGCAACTCTCCAAGTGGGACTCCCACACAAGATCTTGGCTATCAAGGTACATCTAGTACCAAAATAAGCCTAAGAATCAGAGCAGCTTACACTGTAGCCTGCATCTGCTGCAAAGTCTTCTTTTTCCATGGAACACACTTAAAAAAAAAATCAGGCTCCTAAGTCACCTAATATAAGAGTCTGAGCAACATTCCCAAAAGCTATAAATGTTGCGTCTATCAGCCGAAGGCGTTGACAAAATGTTGCACCTCTTTCTTAGAGGTAGAATGTGCGAGGTACATAAAATGCCCTTTACCTTAGAAGAGATGCCCCAGCACATCACAGATCTTTGAACCCTAGAGTTTCCCTCCCACATATGTTAGGCTTGTAGCTTGCTAAGGCATCCAGAGCACTTGTCACTTTCTATTGATCAGGTTCAATTAGTACAACACTATCACTTTAATGGACATCATGATGTTTTTAAGAATGTAAAGATAATCAAAGTCCCTGTGGATTATACTCTACCAGAGAGCAGGAGAATTTACATAGACTTGGGAGATGAGAGAAAATGTATTCTTTGTCCTTCCACATAAGTGTAAACATTTTTTACCTTATTTATTGACAGAGGTTGAAAAGAACTTGTGCTCCAGACTATAGTCACATACAAAGTACCAAAATTGATCTGTTTTATTAAAGATCTCATGCCCAGCATAACAGTTGTAAATAAGACTCTCTCTTGGTTAAATTTACAGTAGTCCACTGTCATCCACCATGGGTCTGTCTACTTTTTTGCAGAGACCTCATATGTAAATTGAACAAGGAAGTGAAGGAGACCATAACCCTGTATCCATTAATTGTTTGAGAATAGTGCTAATCTCTGTAATTTAACCCTGGGAAAGAGTATTATTTCTGATTTATTGTCTTGGCTAAGAAAGGGGGAAACTTCAGGGCTTTATATTTGACTACTATTGCCCAAGTCAGGAAACCAATGTGCAGGCTCTTCCAGCTATTAAATATATCTTTCCCACTGTGCACTCAGGGTCTGGAGAGATAGCTATGGACTGGAATCCAATTTCAGTTAGGAGTCCATAAATTTCTGTTCTTCATAAACTCTCAATCTACCTGGGAAGGAAATTTGGGATGTTCGTATCATATAAACTCAAACCTCTAATCCAACAGTCCCCAAAAGTTCTCGATAGTCTTCTTTCCCTAGAATAAAGTCACTATGGGAAATGGCCACAGATTCTTTTGGTAAGGAAATGCTTTAAATTTGTTATGGGCATTTGTGACATCATTGTAGAGTACTTCCTCAAGGTTATCTAGCCTCCACTTCTACAGGCGGGCTCTGGTTCAGACAACAACCTCAGATGGGGAAATTCGATGAGAAATTGTGATTTTTCATTATGGCAGCTCATGTCAGTCTTCTGTTTGCCAGCTCCTAATTTGTTCTCTTTATGCAACCAGAAACACTCTGGGTGACTATCCATCTATTTCACCCCTAAGGGGGTTATGGTCTGTTATATATCACAACCAATCATTACAGAAAAAGAAGCTTTCCTTTTTTTTTTTTTTTTTTTTTGAGGAAGATTAGCCCTGAGCTAACATCCATGCCAATCTTCCTCTACTTTATATGTGGGATGCCTGCTATAGCATGGCTTGACAAGTGGTGCATAGGTCCGCACCTGGGATCTGAACCAGCAAACCCCGAGCCACTGAAGTGGGGCATGTGAACTTAACTACTGTGCCACTGGGCCAGCCCCAAGGCAGTCTGCTTCCTATTCTGGCCCTGCTGATCAATTCAGTTACTACATACATCCCCTCTACCTCTGAAGACTAAATGTCACCATCTGAACTGAGCTGTTCAAGAATCCTATAGTCCCAGTATCTCTTGGCATACTTGGTACATGGCAGTATTTCCTACTATCAACTCTGGGCTACTCATGATGAAAATCACTGAATTGTTGGATGGCCTCATCAGTACTGCATTTGTATGGCCTTAGTGAAATAGGCACCTCATCTATGAAAGATCATCTCAGCAGCTGCATTTTAGAATCCAGTCCTCGCATTCTTGCCTAACTCTTAAGTTCAGAGTCACTGGAAAGTGACCACCTATGTGACACCTACCACTTCTGTTAAAAAACTAAGCATTTACTTCCACAAACATTTCCTGGGCTCCTGCCAATACATCTTACCCAGTAAGTAACCTGACTCTAGTTTGTGGCCTAGAAGCATTTAGAGAAATATGGGCAGGACTTTAGGAGGATGAGCATCATCTGGAGAATCATCTGGAGAAAGGGAGTCTTTGTAATGTCTCCAGGCAATGTGAGGTTCCTGCTGTGGTCTAAGAAGGAGGGGGACTTTGTTTATGTTGACCTGGAGGTTTTGCAGAACCTGAGGATTAGAAGTTCGTAAGTGATACTTCCAAACATCCCTGTTTCTACTCATTCTCAACAAGTGCTCGATTTTACCATAGGAATCATGTTGAGGCTTGGCTTACATTTCCTTTTGCAACTCTGCTAGCCTCAACGTTAAGCTGCATGCCTGATTGTTAGTAATCTGCCTTCTGACTGTAAGAGATGAGGGACTCTGTAAATACTGTCATGAAAACATCCTGGATTTCGGAACATGACTTGAGTTAATAGTTGACTGACGTGAATCTGCCATTTGTTTTCTTCAAAGTCTTTAAGGCAGCTGACAAAGTCAGCCAATTGTACAATATTTATAATTACTGTTGCTCTAACTCTGTTAGATTGCTAGAGGTTCCAGACAACACAAATATTCCTCTTCTACCCAGGCCTCATTCTAATGGACTGAGAGTTAAAGTCTTGGTAATTTCAAAGCTATAGCATAAGAGGAGGCATCACTAACCCACTTATCAACAATCATGGGAACCTATTGCCATCTGGCCAACATGAGACCCTATTCCAGAATTCCACCATGAGGGTCTCTTTCCCAACACCACTCTGATACCAATGGCCTTAGTTTGGGTTCTCTGAAAGTAAAATATGAGACAAAGATTTGGGCATGGATCTAAGTCTTGCATCATTTATTTGTTTGAATTTGAGACGTTGTCCTAGACAGAAATGAGGAAATAGAGTGAGAAAAGGCACAATTAAAAGCTAATATAAGAGTATATCATTGACATTGCTGCTCTGAAAAGGGTAGTTCAATTTTCTGTGGCGCAGCTTGGAAGCATAAAAAGTGCCTCTGAGAATTACCGATCCTAAAGACAAAGAGTTGGACCTCATCCACCGGCTCCCATTCTCCACTGGTTGTGTATTGCCCCGGAAACATTACTTTCCTGCACTTCCATGCTGTGCTTCTGTTGGTGCAGCAGGCTCTCCAGACTTTGGAGAAGACCACAGGATCAAAAAAGCAAGGGACTGGTGTTGAGAGATACAGGTAGGACAGTGTCAAAATGACTCTGAGCTCAGAGGGCTTTGTCCAGCATAGCTGCAGCTGATACCAGAGGCATTCCTAGGGATGTGATACAGGGCACTCAAGGTGTGCCTTTCTCCAGGCAATTGCAATCTAGGAAGTAACTAATTATCCATCCATCCCTCATTTACAAAACTGCGTAATTATTTTTTTGTTTTTTTGCTCTATTTTTGAGATTTATCAAAATATTTTTTCATAACTATTTGTATCACTAATAAGATAATTATATAAGTTTCTCCTTTAAACTAATGCTTTGGTACATCCAATCACCACCATTCCTATTAATGAAACACACTTACCTACTCGAAATTAAGGCAGCTTGAACATTGCGTACTATTTTTGCGTCAACGATTTCATCTCGGAAGTATTTTTGAGATGATTTCTTCAATGATAATATTTTGTGAGATTTATTAGAACTTGCTTGATTTTGCTTTCATAAAATTTTATTCTGTGGTCTCTGACTTTGGGAAAAATAATACAAAACTTTCTTATTTGGTGGTGGGTGGTAACTGGTAAAAGTGAATATAAAAATCAACGTATTTTCCTGAGTCTTCCATCAATACACACAGCTTTCTAATCGCCTTTCAATATGTTTTGATACTCTATATTTTTCTGCAAAGATGTTAACTTCATTCACCTTGTGAAAATACTGGAAAAATTTGTGTAAACAACTCATTTATTTCATTTTTCTAGATTTCTGTGATTTTTCTCTTTCTTTTTCTAATTAGTTGTAGTTGTGTTTTCATTTTATTTTTTATTAACTAAATTTTTTGTGGGGGAGGGAGAAATTTAGTCTTTCAAATGATCATTTTTTGTGTTTATTTAACAGTTCTACATTTTTCATTTCATTAGTGCTAATATTAGTTTTATTCATCCACCCAGCCTGTTTTTAAGTGTAATTTTTCATTGTTTTAAATTATTTAGTGAAGAATTCTATGCGTGCATTTTCATGTTCACGTGTTTAGAAATTTAAGGTCTTATAGCTACATTTTTTTTTTTCTGGATACAGATTTAGCCTTAGTACATGGATATGAATCTAGTGATTTCAAATATTTATTTATTTTTTTTAAAAGATTTTATTTTTTTCCTTTTTCTTCCCAAGGCCCCCCAGAACGTAGTTGTATATTCTTCGTTGTGGGTCCTTCTAGTTGTGGCATGTGGGACGCTGCCTCAGCGTGGTTTGATGAGCAGTGCCATGTTCACGCCCAGGATTCGAACCAACGAAACACTGGGCTGCCTGCAGCGGAGCGCGCGAACTTAACCACTGGGCCACGGGGCCAGCCCCTCAAATATTTATTTTTTTAAATCCAAAATTTTAGCTTTTAATTCTTCTTTAGCAAAAAAATTTTAAATTAATTGTGTCTATGTGTTTGATGGAGGTAGTTTTATAAATATCAAAATAGTTAACATATTTCTCTGTTTCTTCTTAATTTGCAGGTTTATTCCATTTTGTTTAGGGACCAATTGTGATGTTTCCAATATTGGTGCACTTTATTGATGATTTATTTGACTTAATATATGTGAATTTTTGGTCAATATTTAATAAAAGATTTTAATGTCTAATGTCTCGAACTGATTCAGATGTATAATGATAACATAAATGCTAGCAATTAAACAGGTGAACACTTGTATAAAGTTTTTGTCTTTTTAGTCATAAACTGAGAGAAGTGAGTTCGTTTTTCTGAGTGTGTTTGTTTTCTTTTCAATTTGTGTCTACATTTCTCACTGTGCTTCTTATAAATGTATTGATCCTGTATTATTTGGTGCCAAAAGATTCATAAATGTTACATTTTAATTTTTATCAGGCCTCTCCCTATTACAAACTGGTACTCTCTAAATTATCAAATATATTTTGAGATCAATTCCACTCTGATTATTTTTTTTCTGTAGGATAACTCTTCGGCTTCCATTTATGTTAATTTTATTGATCTTTCTCCATTCCTTCCTGTTAAAACTTTCTAGGACATATTTTCTCCAATATACACAAGATTTCACGTTTATAAACCAGCATTATGAAATTCTTTTCTCATAGACATATTTGTCTCATTGAATGATGTTGCTGATACAGAATATGTTGAGTATTTCTGTATTTTGATGTGTTCTTTTCTCATTTTAATTATTCTTGCTGTTCTATTATTTTTTTCTTTATAGTATAGCTCCTTTTTTTCTGTTTATTTGAAAAACAAAGTGTGTACTGCTCTTCTTGTTGGTAACATAAGTTACTTGTAATACATTTTACCATGCAGTTTTTTTTTTTTTACTTTAGAAATAAGAACTAAAATATTACCCATTATCAATTAATGTTAAGAATAATAAAGTCAGTTCATTTAAGTTTCCTTTCGATGTTACCTGAACAACGTTTATTATCATGATCTGGCTTCTGGCTCTAGTGCTTTCAGTCAGCCTATTAATCAATTATATAATTTTCATTAAATGTATATGATTTGTGTTCATTTATTTTGTTTTGATCTTTCCGTTCATTTGAATTAGTCTTAGTCTTATAGTAAATAGCGCTTAGAAAATAATTCTATTGCTGAGTCTAGTATTTATATTCATACCTGGATTAGCCGAATTTTAGAATCAGTACAGATTTAGTCTATAAGCACATACATTCATTGTTTTATTTAAAAGATTAACATAAACTCTATCCCCTCAGTCTTTGAAGCTTTGGTCCTATGTGCGTGTACTGGGAATACAATTGAATTGCTGCAAAATATTAGTTTACTCTCTTTTGTCCTCAGAATTTTATGCACAATGTACTACTTCCTTTTTGTAAGAAATGATGCTCTGAACGTTTCTGAAACTAGGATGTTTTCTCTCTTCCCTTATCTCCACCAATTCTATACTCTCCCTTCTAACTCCAAACACCTACATTCTCTCTCTCTCTCTCTCTCTTTCTCTCTACTTCTGTCTCTACTTCTATCATCTCTATCTTTATATCTTTTCTCCTGGAAGAGCCTTTATTTTTCTTTAAACTCCAATGATAAAACTGTGATTGACATGAATCCTTTTTTGGTAGTTCCATATTAATGTTCTAATCTATCAAGACAGAAAAATTTTTCTCATATTAATTTAAATATATTAATTATTTTTTAGTGTTCCTTGTCTTTTATTTGTGTGTTCCCTACAACAAGGTATATATTATTGTTCCATTTCCAACTTCTATGTCTTTCATAATCTCTAATTACATTCATGTCTTTCCTCTTCCTACAGATTTTATGTATGCTTCTCACCACTTTATTTCATATCACTAATCAGGCAACAATTATTATTTCTGATTACTTTATCGATGTAATGTAATTTTCCCTTAATGCGTTTTTATATTTCAATTTCTTAATTCATGACATTCTGCAGATTACCTCATCTTTTATGCTTATTTCAGAGATGTCAAGTTCCCTTTCCTTTCTTTGATCACATGAAGTGCGCTTAAAATTTGTGTTTGTTTCCTAAGCTTCCTTAAATATAATGATTCTTCATTTGCCTTTGGAAGATACGTTCTTTTGTTCATTTCTCCCATAGTATTTATGAATAGGTATCATGCTGTTTCTCCTCAGCTTCTTCATATGGGATAGGAATGGCTCCATGTAGCCCTTCTACTTGTTCAAATACAACAATAGATTCTTCTTATTCTCCCTCTTGTTATATCTCAGTCTTGTATTTGCCATTTGGATTGTCTGCTTGAATGCTTGTTGTAGACAGTTTGTATCTACAATCACTTATTGTGCTGTCTATTCTAGGAAGAAGGAAGGAGACAGTTGGAGGATAAATGCATTGAACTGGGTAGTTTTGGCCTTTCTTCACTTTCTTCATTTCTCTACCTAAATTTTGTTAAATGGCACCATCAGCCTGACACTTTCTACCTCCATTTGGAAATATTTCAGCATATAGGACATTTCCCTTGGTTTTAGATTAATCTCTTGAATCAGAATATTTCATTGAGTTGACTTAGTTCAGTGTTTATTTGCTTTTGGAGAAAATTAGCCTAAGCTAATGATGAGGAAGCTGGGAAAAAAGTTGAATTTGGAGCTCTTAGAACTATGACAGTGGTGTACGTTATCTGTAGTGAAATATTGGGCTGTCCTGACAACTTTTTGAGCATATTTTTTTCTCAGTCACAAGCACCTGCATTTGTTATTGTTCTTGTTTTTCCTTTTTCTTCTTGAAAATATAATGTTAATGGAGATAATACATTGTAGAAAATTATTCTCCTGACATCCTAATTTTTCTCAGGGAGAAAAATAAAATGCTATGTTTTGGTGCCTTTTTCAGCTTCTGATGGATTGCTATTCATTAATCATGCAGCAAAAGTACATTATTCTGATCTCTCATAGGGGATATTGGTGAGGTTTGGTTTTTTGTTTCTGTAGTTATTGTTATTTTATTTATTTGCTATCCAACCATCCTCTTCCCCTCAATAAACATCTCTATCATGGTGAAGAAGTCACTTGTCTAGTCTGAATTTCACTTTTTTTTTTTGCTAGATTGGCTCCTGAGCTAACACTGTTGCCAATCCTTTTTTTTTTTTTCTGCTGCTTTTTTCTCCCCAGATACCCCCAATATATAGCTGTATGATTTAGTTGTGGGTCCTTCTATTTGTGGCATGTCGGACGTTGACTCACCATGGCCTGATGAGCAGTGCCATGTCTGTGTCCAGAATCCGAACTAGAGAAAACCCAGGCCGCCGAAGTGCATGAACTTAACCACTCAGCCACGGGGCCAGCCCCTGCATTTCACTTTTTAATTTAATTATTTGAATTCATTTGATCTGATAGAATATCAATTCTGGTCTTTTATTCTTATTTATTTTTTAAAATTCTTTGCTAATTTTGTTAGCTTTGGGCAGTTGCACTTGTAATGCTACCTTGATTATAATCTTTGTCTTCGCCTTATATTTTATATTATTGTTTAATCATTGTATACCTGTCCATTGTGGATATATTATAATGTTTTAAAATTTTTCTAGCTTTATTAAAGTACAATGGACATATCACATTGTGTAAGTTTAAGTTGTACAAGTTGATCTGATACACTTATATATTGCAAAATTATTACCACCACGGCATCAGCTAACACCTCCATCCTGATGCATGTATCATAAATTCCAGCATTTTCACCATTTTTCAAGTGTGCAGTTCAGGAGTGTTAAGTACATTCGCAGTGTTGTGCAACCAACCTCCAACTCTTTTCATCTATCAAAACTAAAGCTCTATACCGTTTAAATAACAACTCCCCACCCCATCTCCTCCCAGCCCTGGAAACCATTCTTCTTTCTGTGTTATAATTAATTTATAAACAATGTCCTATTGCTGAAAATTTTGGAGATTTAACACCATTTTATTTTAGTCCCTAGTTTAGAAAAAAAAGTTCTAGGAGAGCAGGATTTTATCTCGTGTTTTCGTTACTATACCCTTCACGCTAAAAACTTACATCTCAATACATAATTTTGGAATGAATGGATCCTTCCAAAAAAAAAAACTCTTCCAAACTTTTATCTTTGATGATAAAAATTAAATAAAACCTTAGAAGACCATTCAGTTGAAGAGTTCTCAAAAACAATTGGGCTAGAGATCTTTTGCGTACATATAATTCCAAATAAAGCATTATGAAAAGTGTGACTTTCATTTAGCTACATAAAAATGGAAAACTAATAATGATCTAAAATATTTTATACTCGTGTAATATAAAATATATCATATATATAAGCATATATATTCAACCAAAATGCTATTTTATTATACTGTCTGATTTACAAATGACCTCTTTAATCAGGAGCCACTTTTAACATTTTTTTGGAATTTTCTTGAAATTTTGTCATTTGAAACTAATCACATTTTGTGAAAAATAAGAAAAAATATAGAACATTAAGAATATTCATTGCCTAGAAGTATTAAAATCTACTATAATTGTAATTGAAATTTCATAGTTATGGTTTAGTTTTCACTGGATACTAAACGCTAATCTTCTCATTTATTGTATTTTGCTGAAAAATTTTATACTCATCATTTAAGAATCTTGTAAAAACTGTAATAATAAAATTGAAAATATTCTGGTCACAGTTGGGAATGAACATTAAATGGATAAATTGGTATTGAGTCACAAAAGGGAATAAAGAGAAGCTGCTGTCCTAGAAGAATTGTCCTGGATTTGTGTCTCCCACATGGTAGTATTTAATAAGACTTTCTCCTAAAAATACTCTTTTGGCACTAATTCCTTGCATCTCCTTTGCACAACAGGGAAAAATGGGTGAACGTAGAATGAAGAGAAATGACAGCTATTCTTATAATCAGATGGGAAAAGAAAACCAGATTGAACCTAATTTTCTAACAATTTCTAATTGCAATTATATTTCCCTTAAAAGGTGCTTAACTATATCAATGTACTTTGATTAGATTAAACAATGGAAGGGGAGGTTAAATGACACAGCATAAACTTATAGAATTTTGTGTTTCTCAACCTTGATGCGTATCAGAATCACCTGTGGCTTTTTTGTTTGTTTTCATCTCTGTTTCTGTGTTTTAACAAAAGAAGAGTAACATGATTTAGGCCCCAAGAATGATCTCATTGTTTTTATAAACAAGTCCTCTTTTTCGTAATCTCCAGTAAATAAACTTGGAAGCACATGTACACAAGCACAAGCAAAGGAGTTCGGATATTTTTCTCCAAAGTGTAAGTGGATCCTTACAGAGGAAATGAGATTTTCCTATTCACGCAGGTAGTTTTTTGTTTGATATTTTAACTCAGTCAATTGTAATTAAATTGAGACTAATTAAAATGGGAAATCAAAAACAAATGAATTGACAAGGTGAATCATTCCCTTAAGACTAAGAAGAAATTTAAAATTAAAAGTAATTTTCTCAGGCAAAGAGAAAATTATTATCATTATAGGTCAATTACCTAAGGCATTCTGGAGTAGTTTTATGGTAAAAAATAATTAACATGGGGACCCACATTGTTAAGATTATAAAGGAAAATAGTTGGCCAAGAAATTAATTTTAACTTTTGTTCCTATAATTATGAGTACCGTACATATTTATTAAACAATAATCTATCCTTAGAGATGCACCTAAGGCATCAGAAAATGCAACAGAAGTAAGGAGTTGGTGTTCTGAGTCCTTTACAATTATAAAACATAATTTTAGTTTATAGATTTTCATAAAATTAATCATTTTAAGTTAATACAAAAGCGTATTTACTTTATTTTCCATTGTCCTCAAGAGTAAATACATGGAGTCCTGATTTTTGGCTCTCTAACGTGTTGAAAAATAGCATACATGCTTTTGTAATTAAAAAAAATTAAATGGACCTGTAGAAATTTGCTAGTTTTGCAAGTTAAAATTCGTCAAATGTGGGCAATTTTATTTAATTTAACCTATACTATATTTTGTCTAATTTCTCCGTAAGGATAATAGAGCCCAGACAGGATGTGAATTTTTCTGGCATTGATAACTGGTTAATAACAGGAATGGAAATAGAATCCAAACCTTTTCGACTTCTATTACAATGCTCTTCTGCTTATTGCACCGTGTCAAGTAAAAATGTGCCTATAAAATCACATACTGAAGTGAATACCCATTCATTTTTGCACATAAAAAATATGCTGAGAATTTCCGGAGAGATAGCCTATTTCTATACCAGAACGAATCTTTCTTGGGACTAAGGATATAAATTCAGGTGGGGCCACCAAGTCATTGCTAGTGGAAATGATTAAAAAGAGAACTACCCAGGATTTCAAGTCCCCTGTCTGAATCCCACTTGTCACAGTCCTAGTCAAGGCTACCTCTACATCTCTCCCCTGGATTAGCGCAGGCCTGCTCCAGTCTACCCTCCATGGGCTGCCTCAGCAGTATTTCTACAAAGCAAATTGGATTCCTCTCCCCCCACACATAGACACACACCTTTAAAAACCTTTACTGACTTCTCGTTGCCTTTAGCAAATAGTTTCAAATTTGTTGTCCTGGCTTTCAAATCTCCATTATTATCGGGATAAATTAACCCTCAGGCTCGTGAGTGTTCATTCTCAAATCTTTCCTGCGCCCATCCAATCCCCTAAATACACAGCACAGAGTGCGTTGGAAAGAGATATACTGAGCTTCTTTTCCATTTTTGAAAATGTGTAGTGCCCTCTCTCCTAGTCAGTTCTCTGCACAGTCACATCTTGTCCCCATAAAAATCCTTACTCAGTACCCCTCTTGAACCTTTAGAGTTGCTGATTTCTACCCAGTCTTCAGTTGTCTGCTAAAATGACACATTCTTCTCACATGGCTTCTGTCACTTCCCAGTGTACTCTCTTGGCTGTGTACTAATTTTCTAACGCTACTGTGACAAATTACTACAAATTTAGAGGAATAAAACAACACAAATGTATTATCTTACATTTCTGTAGTCAGAAGTCTGACTCAGGTCTAACTGGCCTAAAATCAAAGTATCATGAGGGCTGTGTTCTTTCAGGAAGCTCCAGGGAGAATTCATTTCTTGGCTTTTTCAGCTTCTAGAAGCTACCTTCTCTCCTTGGCTAATGGCCCCATTCCAACCTCAAAGCCCGCAATGGATAGTGGAGTTTTTCTCACATTATATCACTCTGACACTGACCCCTACCCCTGCTTGTTTGATGTCATTGGTCCCACAAGAATAACCAAGGAAAATATTCCTATTTATGTCAGGTGATTAGCAAAATCAATTCCTTCTGCAATTTCATTTCCCCTTTGCCATACAAGGTAACATAGTCACAGGTTCCAGGAATTAAGGCATGGATATCGTTGGGAGACATTATTCCATGCAACACGGGCTGCTCAGAAGACCGTATTTTTGAGGCACTGCTATACCACAGGTATCAGAGCCCCCTTGCACTCTCTGTAAGCTAATTTAACGAGAACCAGATGATCTTATTCATTGTGTAGTCTTTGTTCTTAGCTACAATGCCTTGTATAAAATAGGGTCAAACATAATAATTAAACACAAGTCATAAATAAAAGGCTGAGGCATAATAGGAATATTCCAGAAAAATGTTAAGTGCCTGAGAATGGGACTCAGGGACAATGGTGAGTTATTTCTTAGAAAATTTCACAATCTGGATTACAGAGTCACTCAATTTCATTCCTGTCTTCTTCATTCTCTATGAGGACTATTTCTCTGTTACTGTTATTTTGCTTTGAATTAAAATTATTTGCAATCAAAAATTACATCCCTTTGAAATATTTTCTCCTCTCTTTTGTGCCTCCATCACTGATTGACCTTCAACTCTGATTCCCCTTTTTTTTTGAGGAAGATTAGCCCCAAGCTAACATCTGTGGCCATCTTCCTCTATTTTTTATATGTGGGATGCCTACCACAGCATGGCTTGACAAACAGTGCATAGGTCCACGCCCGGGATCCAAACCAGCGATCCCTGTGCCACCAAAGTAGAGCACAGAAATTTAACGGCTATGCCCCTGGGCCAACGCCATCCCTGATTCCCCTTTTAGCTCCATTTTTATGTTTATTTACTATGTCTAAATAGAGTAGGAGCTCACAGTGAGGATTGTAATACAAAGAAGTAAGAACAGGCAAATTGTGAAGACAGTGGGAGGAAAAGACACTTTATTGTTCTGTACTCAACTATAGTCTACTTGTGATTTAATTCTTTTCAAATTTGCAATGATTCCTTGTTTAACTATAGAATTTTTAATTAAAATTTTATTATAGGCATAGGTGTACTGATATTTTCTTTCATTAGGTTATCATACTTTAGCCGGTGAATTTTTTTGTTGTTTTTGTTCTATTTGCTTAACGTCACATCTACCAATATCACATCCATTACCAAAGGAAATAATTTCCCAAAGGATGGCTATGAAGAATTTAGATTCATTCAGTTCAGCACACAGTCTGAACAGAAATATGTCAACTAATGTACCAAGGCAATAGCAATTGTACTAATTTTTCTTATATTATTTTAGGCACTTCTTTTAGGCTACGTATTATATTACATTTTTCTGCTATCAAATGTGTCACACATGGTTAATTTAGCTTTAATTTCGCTGCAAAGTAGTATTGGTGGTACAGACACAATATAACATATTCTGAGATCTTTATGCCAGAGAGATTGCCTTTTTCATACTAACGTACTAATAATGTTCATTCCTTGTGTTTGATTTGTACAAATGCTTTTGTGACCACAGAAATGCCGAAGAAGAAATGTGGAAACTTTCTGAACCCACCATCTGCACTTGCTGAGATTAACTAAATGATATTGCAAATTTGAATACATAAATCAGAGTCACATAGTTCCAATTGACTAATAATTATTTTAAATTTTAACAGTATATAAGGCATATCATATGAAACAAGAGAGAAGAGCATGTCATGATACCAAGCTTTGTGCAATTCTTTTTTTCTGAGATTTTAACTTTCATTTCCACAATTAATACATTTATTTTTCTACCCCAATTATACAAAACTAATAAATTGACAAAATACAATCTATATTAGACAATTAATTTGTTCTAAGCATTTTACTTTACTTGTCTCTTCCAGCAGCTCAAGATTAGCAGTTCTAGTACTGATATTTTGAAACTGAAGAAACCAAAGCTTATTGACATTACACTCTCAATGAACACACGTTAGTAAGTGACTGATTTAGGATTTAAACCTAGAGATATTTGATTCCATAAACCATAATTATAGTCAGCACACCATACAGGGCATTTCCAGGTATTAAGATTTCTTAGAATTGTAGCTTTTGAAACCATTCCTGGTAAAACCATGAAGCTGAGATCTACCATTCTATTTTAATAAAAACTCTTGGTGTTCTATTTTCCAGCTTTATTGAGATTTAATTGGCATATAACATTGTGTAAGCGTAAGATGTAAATGTGATGATTAGATACAAGTATATATTGTGAAATGTTTAGCACAATAAGGTTAGTAAATACATCCTTCCCCTCACACAATTACCGTTTATTGTGGCTGTCATGTAAGAACATTCAATATCTACTCTCACAGTAACTTTCAAGTATTGTATGCACACAGAATTGTTCAAGTCACCATACTGTACACTAGATCCCCAGAACTTATTTACCCTGTAACTGAAAGTTTGTACCCTGTGACTTTTGGTGTTTTTTGTAACAATTCTGACAGTTAAGTTTGTTAGCTTTCATCAACAGTATTTGAATTTACTCACTTCTGAAATTAAAATCCTTAATGGAATATGAGTGTGAGTGTGTGTGTATGTGAGAGAGACAGAGACAGTGTGTGTGTTTGTGTGTTTGTGTTTGTGTTTTCCTGCTCCAGGCATCTTTTGGTAAACTACTTTCTTTGGGAAATCACCCCTCTTCACTCTCGTTTACATGGTCCAAGGAGGACTGAAGCCCTGTTCACTTTTGCTGCAGAAGTGGGCAAATGACCCCATACTGGTCAGTCAGGTTATCTTACAAGCGAGCCATAATGCTTGGTTTGGGGATGACGGGTCTGGGACTGCAGTTAATCCAGTGAGGCTCACTCCCACGGCATTTGATGAGATTCCAGTGAAAGCAATCCCTTTTTTTTCTATTTTGATTGCAGGGTATGTGGATATTTTAAGCTTTGATTTGCACACCATATGGATAGGGCCTAAAAGGAAAGTAGAGGAGGACATTGCAACACTGAGCACCTGAGCCCAGACGTTTCTAAAGCTAGCTTAGCTTTGCCTTTAGACTTTCATGACTCAATGATTTCCTTTATTTGCTTAAGCCATATAATCTGGTTTGTCAGGCACTGTTTTATTCTACTACCGATAGGTGATCTACTCTGGCTAGCTTAATCACACGGGAATTCATTACAAGTCGTTAGGTTTTAGAATTTACAGAATGGAAAAGGAAAAATCTTTGAGCCTACTAGCCAGGCAAACTGATTTTACTATGTCACTGCCCGTCTTGCAAGCTCCATGATGGCAGGAACTGTGCAGTAGGAGCTCCACCGAGGCATCCCCAGCAGAACCGTATGTTTCTGCCATTCTACTTGCAAAAAATGGCCTCTTCCCAGAGGAGTGTTATTTCACATTGCTCAATTCTGCCTTCACATCTTGTGGGTCTACTCGGAGGAATACATCTTGTGTGTCTCTTAGCTTGGAGAAAATATTGGAAATATTTTTCTTTCCTTTCTTTCTAGCCTCCATGGCACAACAAAGCACTGTAGAAAATACTAGAGTGGGTTCCGAGTGAAGCAGTATGCAGTATTGGCAAAATTAGCGACTGAAAGGATTCTGATTCAGAAAATGGGGTTTTGAATCATTCTTCCATAGTGCGACCATCCGCACCTCTCCAGCTTACCTTATTAGCTCAGTGTTACCCTCTGAGAATGACTATATTTCAATTCCATGTTGGTGCTGAGGATCTCGGCATTTATGATGAAGTCTTTATCCAATTTTAATAGCTTATGAAATATTAGAGATCAAAAAGACTTTTTAATAACTCATCTGGGACACCTCAATTCATACCAGAGGAAATCAGCTAAAATACAATCCATTGCCTTGCCTAAGAAAGTAAATTACTGGTGGCTTCAGTTGTTTTAAAGAACTCCGGGGAAGCCATTCTCACTATCCCTTCATTTCCTTTCTGCTGGCCTGCCAGAATACAACGCCCCAAAACAATCCACATCGTCGGAGGGCAGACTCCAATGCTGAAAGTTTGTGTGCCTTCCTCAACCTCACTCAACTTCCTGAAGGAGTGAAGTGTTTCGTGTCTCTACTAAATATTATAGAAATGTTGCAATTACAGATTTTAAACTACGTGAGTTGTGAAACATATGCCCTGTTACTATTTTTTTATTAAATTTATAAAATCAAAATTTCTTTTCATGATATAAAACATAAGCACTCACTTGGAACGAATTGCTGGAACAGTTTGGATAACAGCTTCCATGGTTTTGCGTGATTAGGGCATAACATGGTTTACCTTGAGTGCTGGTTCATGACAATGAGGAGAGACACATTTGTCCTTCTAGCACTTAAATACTTTAGTTCACTACTTTCGGGGTCAAGTATATTTCATATTGCTGTCTATGTTAATTGTCGGTCTTCCCTCTTTCAATATGTTTAAGCCATAATAGAATTCTAAGTGTTACTCCAATTTTTTTCCTGGCAAAGGGCTTGCCCTTGCTGGCCCCTCTGTCTGGAATATCCTGTGTCCAGGCTAACCTGTGAATGAGTCCTTCTGGTTATTGAGATCTTCCCTCCAACATGCCCTCCACATCAAAACTCTCCCTCACCACCCAATCTGCCTGGAATTCCCGGCTCGATGGAACAGTTATCCGGCTTTATTTGTTCTTTAGCTTTTATTGTTATCTGAAATTATACAATTAATGTATGTTTTAATGCTGTCTTGTCTGCCCCACTACCAGACACGATCTATTGAAAAGCAGGACCTCATCTCCCTCAACACCAGGTAGTGCCTAGATTGCACCACACATATTAGGAGAAATTTGAATAAATATCTGTACAATGATTTTAAAAACTAAAATGTGAACTTTCAGGATAGTTTTTTGAAGGGTCTGAATTCATCCATATAGAGAATCTTTTGAAACTCCAAATGCTCTTCTCATTTCTCTGATATAGGTCAGAGGGACACATCTGTGAAGCTAAACCAAAGGTCAGCCCCAGGCAGTCCAAAATTACCTGAGGAAATTATGAATGTTAAACAACAATAATGACCCAGGTTACGAACTTTCCATTTATTCTCCCTAATAAGTCTTCCCTTATTGAACAGAAATTTAAATTGTGATATTTAATTACCTACCACCTCAAGAATCTGCCATTAGGTTATAATTAGGAGCAAGAGACTGATTAGAGCATATACTCACTTCTTTCAGGAGATTCCCCTGTGAACTTATTTGCCCCATTTGTAGTACTTTACAGAGATTAAATGCAATTTGATTCAGTGTCTATGATTTTACTCATTACATTCCTTTCAAAAATGTATAGAATATGGTCTAGTTTTGCCTCCATGCCATGTATATCAACACAGTTTTATGCATTATAAAATGTTTCTCCCACAAATAACATTACCTCGTTGATTACATCACTATTCTCTCTATAAGAGTGTCTTTATCTGTCTAAAAACACAAATAACCAGTTCAAAATAATCCATGTCCACTCTTTAAATTTTCATAACTATTTGTTATGTCTCAGTAGCTTTTTTCACATCCTTTATCATTTATTTGTCACATTTATTTTCCCATTTAGATTTATCTATCATGATTATGAAGTCAAGAGCTGTTAATTATGCCTTTTTCTCCCACAAACATGGCTTTCAGGATTCCAGAGACAAGAAATATTATAAGAAATTTGATTTTTTGTCCTTTTTATTTAAATAAAGTAATGTTTAGTCACCTACTTCAGTTCTAAGAGAAGATATATATTCTATCTAAGAAAACAACAACAATAAAAAACTTCCTTTTTTTCCTTTCAAGAAATAGAACAAACATTTCTGAAAAACTTAGGTTTAGACTTATAAGTGTAGAAGAGATTATTGTGTATGAGTTTACTGCAATCTAATTATTTACGTAGAAGTCTTGTGATGAATAAACAGAAAAATATATTTTCTACAGCCTAATGAATCAATTAATCAATGAATCAATTAAAATATGTATACATTATTTTTGTATGTATATACAAATATGTATATATTTGTATGTATACAACTTGTAGAAACCATCAAATGATTTTTAATGATTGAGGTAATATTATTCAATAGACTTGGCATTTTAAGCAATATAAAATTAATATTCTCCATCTTTTTATTAAAAAGGTATCATAAGCGAGTTAAAATTTAGTGAAATAAAATGTTTAACAAACTGGATTATTCATGCTAGTGAATAGCTTATACTACTGAAATAACGAAAATAACAAATTTCCATAGACAGTAATGCACTGTATAAGGACATTTTGGTCAATGGTGGACTACACATATGATGGTGGTCTCATAAAATTAGTACTATATAGCCTAAGTGTGTAGTAGGCTATACTATCTAGGTTTGTGTACACTCTAAGATGTTCACACCACAATGAAATAACCTAATGATGCATTTCTCAGAACAGAGCCCCATCATTAAGCGATGCATGACTTACATTTATGTAGACATTTACAATTTCAACACTATTTATTTTATATGAGTTATGCAGTATATAATGTTCATTTAATGTCTTTTATTTTATTCATTATAGACTGGACAGCATGTAATGTGCACACATGATGTCTTCTTAATAACATAAAAAACGTGGTTGAGATATTATGCAATAATAACATAATGTTGATTATTTCATAGGTGTCCTGATTGTTTAATCCATTAAGAAAATCAAGATAAAATTCTTAGGTAACTTTATTTTTATATCATTATTAAAATGTAATTATTCTTACAGAACATTTTGTTTTTAATTGTGCAGCAGTTTCCAGCCACTAAAGGGAAAGCTTTTATTTTTCTTTCATTAAAATGTCTTCTCTGTTGACTGTAACCCATGGTTTTCTATCAAATTAAAAATAAAAATACAAAATGTTATGATATTTCTTGATGTTGAATTTGAAGCTTAGGATGATGTTTAAATATGTGGTTCTTTCTCCCTGTTACCTTTAGCCCTACATTCAAACCACACGACAATATCACCTTAGCATACATTGCCTGCACCATTCAACATTCATTATTAAAATTTATTTTAAAAGGTTTATTACTGGGGCCAGCCTGGTGGTGCAGCGCTTACATGCACACGTTCCGCTTCAGCAGCCCGGGGTTCGCTGGTTCGGATCCCGGGTGCGGACATGGCACCGCTTGGCAAGCCATGATGTGATAGGCATCCAACATACAAAGTAGAGGAAGATGGACACAGATGTTAGCTCTGGGCCAGTCTTCCTCAGCAAAAAGAGGAAGATTGGCAGCAGATGTTAGCTCGGGGCTAATCTTCCTCAATAAATAAATAAATAAAAGGTTTATTACTGAACTCCTCACTTTGAATCCCAGCTTTATGCCAGGTGTTAGGATATTATAATGAACATGACAGGAGAGTCTGCCTGGTAGCCGAGTAGGAAGACAGGTAAATAAGCAATTGAATTAAAATACCGGAAATGTAATATTGTGTTTCAATGCATACATATTACAGAGAGATTTACTGGGGAGATTAGAGATTTGGAAATAGTGAGGATATTTCAAATGAAACAAAATTTTTTCACTAAAGCAAAGTTAGGTCTGTGGCACTGATTCTGAGCACCAGCTGCAACAGGAAATCACTTGGGAAGCTTATAAACACACTAATGCATAGGTTCCATCCTCAGGATTCCAGTTTTATTGGTATAAGGGAGAACCCAGCCATCTGTAATTTTAAAAGAGCCTACAGGTGACTATAATATGAAATTGAATTCAGAAACTGTTACAGAGTGGATTGTGTCCCCCTCCCAAATTCACATGTTAAAGCCCTAACCACCAATGTGACTGTATTTGGACATTGGGCCTTTTACGGAAGTAGTTCAAGTTAAATGAGGTCAGAAAGGTGGGACCTTAAAGCAACAGACCAGTGTCCTTATAAAAAGAGGAAGGGACATGAGAGACTACTCTTTCTCTCTGTGTGCTTGCAGAGAAAAGCCCCTGTAAGAACACAGGGAGAAGGTGGCCCTCTGACAGCCAAGGAGAGAGGCCTCAACATTAACCAGCCCTGCCAGCATCTTGATCTTGGACTTCTAGCCACCAGAATCACAAAAAAATTAACTTTTGTTGTTTAAGTTATCCAGTTTGTGGCATTTTGTTATGACAGCTGAAGGAGAATAATACAGAAACACTCTATATCAAAGCAAATAGTATGTATAAATATTCAAATCTGAGAACAAACATCTCATTTTGGAAAAAAAATAAAATGAATTTAGTTGGAAACCAGAGTCCATGGTTTTATTTAGGAGATTGGTGCCAGGAGAGATGATGATAACCAGGTCTTGTTCTAGCAATGGGAATGGAAAATATGCTGAAGGACTAATGATTAGATTTTTGTGTGTCTCTAAGTGCTTCATAGAATACCTTAGGCTCATTGAAACAGACATCAGGTTTCAATTTTATTGTTTTTTTATGTTCAAAATTCCTATCAAAATATTTTGCAGTGTAGATATTCAATATATATTTGGGCATTAATTGAAGTTGGTAAAATTAACTATTAAATGTATATCTTATAGAACTGATCATAGTTAAGCAATCTGAAACTTTCTGTGCTTCTAAAAAGAACACATATGACTCTCTCCTAATATATTGGAAGCATTAAATAATTTTATTAAAAATCAGTTCTTAAAAACAGTTGTCTGGAATTAACCAATAATATGCTAACCTCTTGAATAATCAGCAAGGTGTTTACCATTGTCAAAACATAAATTTTAAAAAGTTGACGTATTTTGAAATGGTGATAAGTGGAAACTATTCAACAAAGAATTGAAATTTGACCATGTAAGACATAAATAATTTTTTCTTTTATTTATACTAAAATAAAATTTATACTAAAATTTAGCCCTGTTCCCTACTCCGGCCATCTTTACACCAGGATAACTGTGTAGAAGCACGGGAAGCAGATGCATTGCAATATTTCTGGAAAAAACCAACATCATCTCTATTACTGATACACAGACGTAGTCACCTCAATAGGAGAAAAGTAAATTGATTTATTAATAAATTTACTCAAAAATACAAGAATGAACTTTCAGACCCAGATTTCTTATTCTACTCCTTGTGTGATCTTTCAAGGGGCAATTGGCCTTCTGTGACATATTTTTCTCCATTGTAAAATGTGAAAAAATATTATTCACATCTCCAAATTACTATGAGGATTAAGTGAAATAATTTGTGTAAGATATTGCACTGTGGTGTAATTCTCCAAACACACACATAAGATGCTTGTGTAAGCAAAAATAATATGATAGAGGAAAATAATGTCTGTACTCTGAGTGTTAGAAAAATCACAATCATACTAATTGTTAAATTTGATGGTAGAATAGAATCTGACTGAACACTGAATTTATTGCAGAGTGACTTTCGGTTCATCTTTTTCTCAAATTTAGAATTTAACATTTTGATTCTTCACCACAGTGAGAAGAAATGAGAAAATGAAATCTCAGGGGAAACTCCTCTTTGATTCCCTGCTTCAGATCTTTTCTCTGTGTCTGGGATCTATATTGCATATTCTTCCTTTGATCTCTGCCTGAAAAGGCCACTGACAACAGATATAAACTTTGGTATGAGAAGTCCTAGATGGACATACACAAGAAAAAACTTTAAAAATGTAATAAGGATATTCTAGGTATATTACAACTATGGTGAATTTAATTAATATATTTTAAAAATAACTCATTACTCAATTGTTAATAATGGATCACTTATATATCTTTCTTTCCTCTCTCATTATACATTAGGGTTTTATTAGTTTTATAATTATACAAAAATGTTACCAGAAGTTTGGAGCTAAAAAGTAAATATAGAAAACACCTAATAGAGAATACTAGAAATATCAATATTAAAAAAAAGTCTTCAAATATATGACAGAAAAAGTCAATAATCTAATTTAAAATGTGCCAAAATTATAAAGACAAAATCCACAGAAGATGATGAAAATATCCGATTGATATATGAAAGAGTGTTTACTTAATTACTAGTCAGGAAAAGTTTATCAAAAAGATATAGAAATATTACGGTCAATGCAAGGATTAGAGAATTAAACAATGTAATTATATCCAGTGCCTATTAAATTAGCATATATGGGAACTCTAATACATTATTGGTTGGAAAGAAAATTGCTAAAGTCTTTTGGAACAATGTCTGGCTGTATACAACTATTTTAAAAATTGTGTGTTATTATATGTTCAAGTAATATCATTTTGGGGAAATTATTCTGCAGAAAGAAAGTCAACTATACAGTTTTCATTTCTTTAGCAGACACACACACACCATATTTGGTGTTAATAAAACAAAAACTAGAATGCTTATATTTAGGAAAAATATTGAAACTTCTTCTATAACCATAGAATGAATTAGTGTCAGTAAAATATGAGTTAAATGGAAAAATTTTTTTAGAAATATTTACCACATGCCTCCTCTTCTCAGGCACCATTTTACGTCTTGATGCTACAACAATAATTAAAACACAGTTGAACTGAAAGTCTATATGATCGCTGGCTAATGTGAGAGCATGAAATTCTGATAGCTGTAGACTCCAGGAGAGAGTTCACACCTACTCCCGGGCTCTTCTCCAATAACCTCCAAAGGTGCTCAGGAGAAACATTGGAGGGCAAGTTGAGAGGCTGGAGAAACTCCTTCCATAGTGCATCCTGGAGGGGGGAAGCAGCTGCTACTGAAATAAAAGGATAAACACTCACTTAGATGATTTTTCCCTCAAGGGGCAAAAAGCCTTAAACTGGCAGGACAGGGGCAGCAGACTAGAGGAGAAGATTCCCTATAGCTGGAGAAAAGGAAAAGAAAAAAGTCCTTTCCGCTGGGGAGAGGAAAGAAACTACCCTTGGCAAGTCCATCAGAGGACTCAGAGAAGGGACTGGCAGAATCTCAGAGAAAACCCCACATCTCTGCATCAGTGACAGAGGACCTGCCTGAGACTGTGACAGGAACGGAACACCAGAGACACCTCCCCTGCTCCCACCTCCACCGGGTTAGCCAGCATTAGTTAGGAATCAACAGCAGTCTACAGCTGGGGGAGGGAGAAAAGCATGAAGAAGTACAAGCACATAGCAAAGATCTAAAACTGAGGATAGAGTACAGACATGAAGAATATTCTCTGGCAGGCCAAATCCCACATTAAGTAGAGTGTCACTAGAGTAATTTGAAAGCAATGATGCAAGGAAGGCAATGACAAAATTCACAATCATCTCACCTTCAGGTTAGTAATAACCTAGCAAAATAACTAGAATTAATATGTTAAAGCCTTTAGCAGGACAACATGCATGAACACATGATGAATTTCATCAGGGAGACATAAAGTATAAGAAACAGAGAAATGGAGACGGGGAATGTAAAAAATCATAGCAACAGAAATGAAGGATGCCTTCAAAGGTCTCATCAGTAGATTTAACACAGCTGAGGAAAGAATCAGTGAATTTGAACATAAATCAGTAAAAATTACCCAAACTAAAGCACAGAGAAGAAAAAAGTGAAAATCCAAACCAAACACCACCACTAGAAACATCACAGCAGAGCACCCAAGAGCTGGCAGACAATATCAAGTGGTCTAACATATATGTAATTGGAATCCCAGAAGGGAAAGAGAGAGAAAAAAGGTCAAAAATAATATATGAAAATTTAATAAATGAAAAATTTCCAAAAATAATGAAAAGCATCAAACCACAGATCCAAGAACTCAGAGAACATTAAGAAGAATAAATGTCATGAATAAAAAGTAAACACATTTTAAATTATAGTAGAGAAAACTACAGAGGAGAAAAACAGATAATGAAAAATTACAGGTAGAGAAAAACAGAGAAGCAGGACACAAAGAACAAATGGAAGAAATAGAAAATCAATGAGAGAATAGATTTTTAATTAAATCACAATCATTTTTTTAATTCTTGTCAATAGCTACTTTTTTATTTTGAAACTATTATTTTTTATTTTTTATTGAAATAACATTGGCTTATAACGTTATATAACTTTCAGCTGTATATCATAATATATTTTGAATCCTGTGTCGATTACATCATGTTTACTACCCAAGGAATAATTATAATCCATCACCACACATGTGTGGCCTAATCATGCTTTTTGCCCTCCTCCCTCCCCACTTCCCCTCTGGTAACCACCAATCCAATCTCTTTTGTTATGTGTTTGTCTGTCATTGTTTTAATGTTCTACTTATGAGTGAGAACATGTGGTATTTGACTTTCTCCCTCTGACTTATTTCACTTAGCATACTACCCTCAAGGTCCATCCATGTTGTCACAAGGTGGTTGGATTTCATCATTTTTTGTGGCTGAGTAGTATTCCATTGTGTATATGTTACCACATCTTCCGTATCCATTTGTCCCTTGATGGGCACCTAGGTTGCTTCCAAGTCTTGGCTATTATGAATAATGCTGTGATGAACATAAGGGTGCATGTATCTTTATGCATTCATGTTTTCAAGTTCTTGGGATAAATACTCAGCAGTGGAATAGCTGGATCATATGGTAGATCTATTCTTAATTTTCTGAGGAAATGTCGTACTGTTTCTGTGGTGGCTGCACAAGTTGACACTTCCACCAGAAGTGTACAAGGGTTCCCTTTTTTCCATATCCTCTCCAACACTTGTTTCCTGTCTTGTTACTTATAGCCATTCTGACAGGAGTGAGGTGATATCTCATTGTAGTTTTGATTTGCATTTCCCTGATAGTTAACTATGTTAAACATGTTTTCATGTGCCTGTTGGTCATCCATATATCTTGTTGGAGAAATCTCTGTTCAGATCTTTTGCCCATTTTTTAATTGGGTTGTAGGCTTTTTTGTTGTTGAGATGTATGATGTCTTTGTATACTTTGGATAGTAACCCCTTATCCAATATATGGTTTGCAAATATCTTCTCCAAGTTGTTAGGTTGCCTTTTCACTTTGTTGATGGTTTCCTTTGCTGTGAAGAAGCTTTCAGTTTGAGGTAGTCCCATTTGTTTACTTTTTATTTTGCTCCTCTTGCCCTGTCAGACATGGTACTTGAAAATATGCTGCTAAGACCCATGTCAAAGAGTGTGCTGCCTATGTTTTCTTCTAGAAATTTTGTGATTTCAGGTCCTACATTCAAATCTTTAATCCATTTTGAGTTGATTTTTGTGCATGGTGTAAGATAATGGTCTACTTTCATTCTTTTATGTGTGGCTGTCCAGTTTTCCCAACACTATTTGTTGAAGAGACTCTCCTTTCTCCATTGTATGCTCTTGTCTCCCTTGTTGAAAATTAGCTCCCCATATACATGTAGGTTTATTTCTGGGTTATTAATTCTGTTCCATTGATCTGTGTGTCTGTTTTTGTGCCAGTACCATGCTGTTCTGGTTACTATAGCTTTGTAGTATATTTTGAAATCGGGGAGTGTGATACCTCCAGCTTTGTTCTTTTTTCTCAGGATTCCTTTGGCTATTCGGGGTCCTTTGTTGTTCAATATAAATTTTAGAATTCTTTGTTCTATTTCTGTGAAAAATGTTGTTGGAACTTTGTTCGGGATTGCATTGAATCTATAGATTGCTTTAGGAAGTGTGGACATTTTAACTATGTTAATTCTTCCAATCCAAGAGCAGAGAATGTCTTTCCATTTCTTTGCATCTCCTTCAATTTCTTTCAACAATGTTTTATAGTTTTTGGTGTACAGATCTTTCACCTCTTTGGTTAAGTTTATTCCTAGGTATTTTATGCTTTTTGTTACAATTGTAAGCGGGATTGTATTTTTAACTTCTCTTTCTGCTACTTCATTTTTGGTGTATGGAAAGACAGCTGATTTTTGTATGCTGATTTTGTATCCTGTGACTTGACTGTATTATTACTTGTAAAAGTTCTTTAGTGTATTCCTTAGGGTTTTCTGTATATAAAATCACATTGCCTGCAAATGGTGACACTCTCACTTCTTCTTTTCCAATCTTGATCTCTTTTATTTGTTTTTCATGCCTGATTGCTCTGGCTAGGACTTCCAATACTATGTTAAACAGGAGTGGTGACAGTGAGCATCCTTGTCTGGTTCTTGTTCTTACAGAGATAGCTTTCAGTTTTTCTCCATTGAGAATGATATTAGCTGTAGGTTTGTCATATATGGCCTTTATTACATTGAGGTATTTTTCTTCTATACATATTTTATTTAGAGTTTTTATCATAATGGATACTGTATCTTTTCAAATGCCTCTCTGCATCTGTTGAGATGATCATGTGATTTTTATTCTTCATTTTGTTAATGAAGTGAATCACATTGATTGATTTGCAGATGTTGAACCATCCCTGTATCCCTGGAATAAAACCCACTTGATCATGATGTATGATCTTTTTAATGTATTGTTGTATTTGATTTGCTGTTACTTTGTTGAAGAATTTTGCATCAATGTTCATCAGTGATATTGGCCTGTAATTTTCTTTTTTTATTTTGTCCTTGTCTGATTTGGGTATCAGGATAATGTTGGCGTCATAGAATGAGTTAGGAAGCATCCTCTCTTCTTCAATTTTTGGAACAGTTTGAGAAGGATAGGTATTAAGTCTTCTTTGAATACTTGGTAGAATTCACCAGAGAAGTCATCTGGTCCTGGACTTTTATTTTTTGGGAGGTTTTTGATTACTGTTTCAATCTCCTTACTGGTGATTGGTCTATTCAAATTCTCTAGTTCTTGATCCTGTTTTGGAAGTTTGAATGTTTCTAAGAATTTATCCATTTCTTATAGATTATCCAATTTGTTGGCATATAGCTTTTCATAGTGTTCTTTTGTATTTCTGAGGTATCTGTTGTAATTTCTCCTCTTTCATTTCTGGTTTTATTTATTTGAGGCTTCTCTCTTTTTTCTTGGTGAGTCTAGCTAAGTGTTTGTCAATTTCATTTATCTTTCAAAGAACCAGCTCTTGGTTTCATTAATTTTTTTCTATATGTTTTTGTCTCTATTTCATTTATTTCTGCTCTGATTTTTATTATTTCCTTCCTCCTGATGATTTTGGGCTTTGTTTGTTGTTCTTTTTCCAGCTCCTTTATGTGCACTGTTAGATTGTTTATTTGGGATTTTTCTTGTTTGTTAAGGTAGACCTGAATTACTATAAAATTACCTCTTAGAACCACTTTTGCTGTATCCCATAGATTTTGGCATGTTGTATTTTCATTTTCATTTTTCTCCAGGTATTTTTTGATTTCCCCTTTTATTTCTTCATTGACCCAATCATTGTTCAGTAACATTTTGTTTAATCTTCACATTTTTGTGGCTTTTCTGATTTTTTTCTTGCAGTTGATTTGTAGTTTCATACCTTTATGATCACAAAAGATGCTTGCTATTATTTTGATCTTCTTAAATTTATTAAGACTTGTTTTGTGGCCTAACATGTGATCAATCCTGGAGAATGTTCCATGTGCATTTGAAAAGAATGTGTCTTCTGAAGTTTTTGGATGGAATGTTCTATATGTATCTGCTAAGTCCATCTGATCTAATGTATCATTTAAGACCAATGTTTCCTTATTGATCTTCTGTTAGGATGATCTATCCATTGATGTAAGTGGAGTGTTAAAGTCCCCTACTATTATTGTGTTACTGTCTATTTCTCCTTTCATGTCTGTTAATAATTCTGTATGTATTTAGGTGCTTCTATGTTGGGTGCTTAGATATTTACAAGTGTTATGTCCTCTTCTTGGATTGTTCCCTTTATAATTCTATTGTGCCCTTCTTTTCTTTTATTACAGTTTTTATTTTAAAGTCTTTCTGTCTGATATATGTATTGCTATCCCCACTTTCTTTTCTTTGCCATTTGCTTGGAGTATCTTTTTCCATGCTTTCATTCTTAGTTTGTGAGTGTCTTTTGGTCTGAAGTGTGTCTCTTGTATGCAGCATGTATACGTGTTTTTTTAATCAAATCAGCCAAAATCACAATCATTTCATCAAAGCAACTTGTCCAAAAATGCCAAATAAAAGATTTTCAGATTAGCTTAAAGAAAATAAGGCCAATTATATGTTGTCTACAATAGAAGCATTTTAAATATAAAATCATAAAGAGGTTAAAAATAAATATCATACAAGTACAAATCCAAAGAAAACTAGAGTGGCTATGCTAATATCAGACAAACTAGACAACAGATTAAGAAATATTACCAGAGATACTATACAATGACAACTGGGTCAATTCACAAAGACATAAAAATCATATATAAGTTTCCATCTAAACACGGGTCTTCAAAAACAATAATAGATATGAATCAACTAAAACTCTTGATAATATTAGGTAATATTAATATATTGATGTGTGTGGGTGGGAGAGTGTTAAGTGTCTCCTAAATATTTATTTCAAATGTAGAGGATTAAACAATCCATTGGCAATTTTGTATATACCAATTAAAGAAGATGAAATTAAATAGGTTTTTTGAGAAGTTTAATGTATAATTTGTACCAGAAAAAAGATAATACATATTTTTTAAAATAATAGAGAACACAGTACAACTGCATATTGTTACATAGCAATACATAGAGATAGGCGCTATGGATATGATGAAGATATATTTGGAAGAATGTTAATCTACAATATGTATATTTGTGTATAATGCATGCTTATCTTAATATATTGTGATACACAACTTCAATAAACTGTAACAAACAAAAATAATATAATAAAAAATAAAACAAAATGATAGCGATAAGAGTGAAAGTATTGCAGATATAAATAGTTATATATAATTATAATTTCTAAATAATCCCCAGAAGAAACTATAATTTAAAACTTTGACATTTGGTAGCAAAATTAAAATGTCACTATAACAGGATACTAAAGGGACTGACCTGGTGGCACAGCGGTTAAGTTCCCATGTTCCGCTTCAGCAGCCTGGGGTTCGTCAGTTTGGAACCCGGGTGTGGACATGGAACCGCTTGGCAAGCCATGCTGTGGCAGGCATCCCAGAAATAAAGCGGAGGAGGATGGGCACAGATTTTAGCTCCAGGCCAGTCTTCCTCAGCAAAAAGAGGAGGATTGGTAGCAAATGTTAGCTCAGGGATAATCTTCCTCAAAAAACAAAATTATAACAAGATACTCAAACAATTTTTAATCATATCACTATATGTATTTCCAATACAAATATGACAAATATTAATGCAATACCTTATAGAGTGTTTTCAAACAAAAATATATTACAGACACAAAACATATGTGCATAGCAGACACAGAAGAAAATTGAGTCATATAACAGTCAAAATATTTTCTCTTAAAATAAAAAAATAGTAATTACTCAATGAATAATTGTAGAGGTGTTTAATAATTGATGTGCCATTGTTGGTTTCAGGTAAGAACAGCAACAGAATTTTTAAAAAAATGATTATCTGTATGTGGTGAGATTAAGGTGATTTGTTAATTTTTCCTGTCTTATTTTTAAATTAATGAGTATTCATTTTCTCTCTCTCTTTCTTTCTTTCTTTCTCTCTTTCTCTCTCTCTGGTATAATGAGAAATATATTTGGTCTTTGCCCCCAGTTCCTGATACAGAACTTCTAAAACCTTTAGAATTTCCTGAGTGACAGGAGTTTCTTTTCTTATTTATAAGGAACACTTTTTGAGCACTCTCGAATTTATGCTAATGAGGTGACAAGTTGGGACCTCTAGACAACCTTGGGATGGACTGGTCAACAGAAAGACTGAGTGATTACAGGGTTGAAACTTTCAGCCCCACCCACTGACCTCTGGGAGGGATAAGAGGGTGAGGCTGGAGATTAAGTTCTACAAAAACTCCTGAACAATGAGATTTGATGTGCTTCCAGGTTAGTGTACAGGCAGCTGTTAGGGGAGAAGGGTGTGCCTGGAGAGGATGCCGAAGCTCTGTGTCCCTTCCCTCATCCCTTTCCCTATGCATCTGGCTCTTCCTGTGTTGTATACTTTTATAATAAATTGGGAAATGTAAGTAAACATTTCCTTGAGTTCTATGAGCCATCATAGCAAATTAGTGAATCTGAGAAGGAAGTCATGGGAGCCTTGATTTATAGCTGGTTGGTCATAAGTAGAGTTGACAACCTGGACTTGTGACAGGTGTCTGAAGTAAGGGAAGTCTTTGTGGACTGAACCCTTAACTTGTGGGATGCGACACTATCTCCAGGTAGATAGTGTCAGAATTGCGTTAAATTTGTGGGACACCTAGTTGGTGTCCACTAAGAATCGAGAATTGCTACGTGTGGAAAATTCATGCATTTGGAAAACAGAAGTATTCTGTGAGTAGAGAAAGAAACAGAGTTTCTCCTTTTAAACTACCCCATGGGTAACTGTAGAGATGCTCAACAATTGCTACACCATTGTTAGTTTTAAGTAAGCATAATAACAGAAGTGTTAAAAATCAAGATTATCTGTATGTGGTGGGATTAAGGTGATTTGTTCTTAATTTTTCATATTAGTATTTTTCCATTAATGATTATCCATTTTCTTTCTTTTTGTCTCTTCCTTCCTTCCTTCCTTTTTTTCTTCTCCCTTTTTTTTTTTTTTTTTTTTGAGGAAGATTAGCCCTGAGCTAACTACTGCCAGTCCTCTTCTTTTTGCTGAGGAACCCTGGCCCTGAGCTAACATCTGTGCCCATCTTCCTCTACCTTATATGTGGGACGCCTACCACAGCATGGCGTGCCAAGCAGTGCCATGTCCACATCTGGGATGTGAACCTGCGAACCCCAGGCCGCTGAGATGCGGAAATTGGGAACTGAACAGCTGCGTCACTGGGCCAGCCCCTCCTTCCTTCCTTAATTCCTTCCTTCCTTCTTTCCTTCCTTCTTCATCCCTGCCTCCTCCCTCCCTACCTCTCCCTCTCTCTCTCATTCTTTCTTGTGCAGTTAATACTTGGTAAGAACTACGATGTTACCTGGCGAGATGGTATGTCCAAACATAGAGCATCTATATCTAAATGTCTCCTCATAGATAATCATTGACATGGTTATCGTTTTCTGTATCAAGTATTAGCAACAATAACTATCCATATGTATCACATAAAACCTGTATAATTTGTATTAGCATTTAAATAAAAGATCCTTGAATTGGGATTGGTTCAAACTGTGACTTCTTACAAAACTTGGAAGTAAATGAAATTTCCTGAAAAACCAACAAATACAAAATTCTCTAAAGGCCACACCAAGCAGCCACGACCTTTGTTTTTAACTCTTTTTAATTTCTTTTTTGAGTTTTTTTTTTTTTTTTTTTTTTGCTGGTGATATAGAGGGAGTTCTCATTCCTGACAAAATGACACCTAATTGGGACCTTTGAGCTAAGAAAAGAACATAGGCCATTATCTTTCTTATTTCTAGATATATCAGGGCAACTGGAAATAGCAAGGAAGTACACAACAGAAATACATATCAGCTGTTAAAAATTATGTTCTTTAAGTACATGTAAAGGAGAAGAAAATGCTCATGACATTTGGTTAAATGAAGTAGTGAAATCCAAAAAGTTATGCTTACATACAGTGAACATCAATTACTGAGAAAATAACTAAAAAATAAATTAGAAAAAGACAGATTCCAACAAAAATGCCTAAAAGACTTGAGCAAGTATTTCACAGAACAGGAAACCCATATCGTCAATAAGCATATGAACAAAAATTCAATTTTAACAGTAAAGGAACATAAAGCATTCAGACAAGGAATATTGATATACAATGCATTGATAGTTCTATCATTCTCAATGGCAGATACTTTACATAGGTAGAGAGCTTACCCATGGGAGAGTGAAAAATGAGTGGCGGTATATTCATACAGAAGAATACCATAAAATGGTCCAAATAAATTTCAGAGACTGACATCAATATAGCAATATATTAATTATAATTTAAGAGAATAAATGTATCAAAAATGACATAAAATGACACGTTCCATGAAATCAAAAGCATTTACCCCCAAAACCATAATATATGGAATGATAGAGTTCACCAAGTATTATTAAATGTATTATATTTCCTTGGATATAAGTATGTGCCTGGTTAATGAAAGATTAATCAACACCTTATCACTACATTCTATTATTTTGTCTGTTTCTTGTTATGTCAGAGAAATGCACAAAAAAGTCACCTCAAAAATGTTAGTGGCTATGAGGTGTAGGATATCTTATACATTAACTTTTTTCTTTGTGAAAGGTAAGGGTGTTTGTTGAGCACACATAAATAACAAATATCCAGTAGAAGACAGTTTGTCAGATGTTTAATAAAGAATGACAGAGTAACTTACCAGTAACTATTACTATCTAATCATACAGAATTGAGAGCTGAATTCCAAGAGTTGGTTTTGTTTGTTTGTTTTCTATCACTAAAATAATCTGAAGGCTCAAAGCCTGAATTCTGTGTGTCGAGTAATGTGATCTGGTGTAGATGTTAGGTAAATCATGCGACACTTCAAGAAACCAAATGAGCTCCGACCAGCTCTTGTTGCCTTCCTGACTGTTATCGCCAATGGCCTGGCATATGGGATTGTTTTGACAATTGTTAATCTCACTTGCCTATTCTGCCTTTTCCCTCCTAGGACAGAAATTTGCAGAGTACTCTCTTATCATAGAAACCAACAGGTGAATGGAAGATCACCCCATGCTGCACTATTGGGGTCTTATTGACTTAATCCTATATTCATGCCTTCTTCCATCTGAACATATTATAAGAGAAAAGTACATGATATATAGTATATAGTATCATGGCAATCATCACAAAAATAATCCTGAATAAACAGAAGGTCTTTTGTGAATGATGCTAGAAGTTTGCATAAATATTGCTAGTTTCTGCAAGAAACTACCGCATACCCCCTAAACAAAAAGCCTGAGATTATGGAGTACATTTTGAAATTAATTCCTCTACTAAGTGCGCAAAAGATGGGCTGTAATGGGAAGAACGAGACTATAGTCTGACTTTGTGAGGCATGTTCTGCCTCGTTAAATTATTCCCTGATTCCTGAAGCACAGGAAGCAGTGGGAAGAGAAGGCACTTTCAAGTGGGCGTGTTAAATGAAATCAGAAACAAGGCATGCTTGTTCTTCTGCTTCTGCCCTGCTTCTGTTCATGCCTCAGTGAAACTTTACAGAGTTAATGTTAGGCTTTTTCCAATAAGAATAGAAAATGTTTCTCCCATGCAGAGGATGGTTAGAGGGACTGAAAATTTTCCCTGTAATAATCTCCAGACTGAAAAGAGAAAGCTCAGTTGGAAGTTCTATTCTTTCCATCACAAACCTATTAAGCAAAGAGAATGTAGCATTCTGCTTCACAATTATATAATTATCCGGATTTGGGTGTTAAGAGTACTTTATTTGAATAGGCTGTACCTCTGAAAGGTTAGGGAGGATTGAAATCAGCTGACCCTTCTAGTAGTGCAGTTGGTGTCTAAAGTCTTTCTTTCAGTTGACTGGCTTGGAAAAACAGATAACTCGTGACATATGAGTTTGCTTTAACAAAGTGCTAAGAGTGTATTTTCAACAGAGCGTACTAGGAGCTATTGAGTTGGCAGATAGTCAGTGAGAATAGTTTCTTGATTATATTTAGATTCTTACAGAAAACTAGGGGCTGCCATGCTGCCAGAGAGAGGGAAGCCTTGTATTAGGAATCATCAAATGCTTGTATTTCCAAATGTTATCCTAAAAAAAATCAAACTACTTTATATACATACAAAAATTATATTTTTAAGCCATGCTTCCTCTTCCAATATCTAGGTTTGGGGCAAAGTATCTTTCCTGTAGTTATGTTATTATACTCTATCCTGGATATATAATCTAACACAAAAGCAATCAGAATCCAGTTAAGTAACCAGGTACTGCCATGTACTGCAGCATGCCTTATCAGTTCAAGGTCAAGGACAAGGCAGAAAGCAGTTGTCCTCAACAGGATCTAATATAAGCCCTACAGTTTAGCCTAGAAAAAACCTTATTTGGCTTTGGTTGGATGGCTTAAGAAGGCAAAAGAGATCATGGGCCACTTAGCCTAACTAAAATTAATCCCAAAGTTTTGGTGCACAAGCATTAATAATTGATCTTGGGTAGCCACGCACTGATACTTCCTAAATGTCTCCGTGCCTGGGATGGCCTGTGTAGCTTTTCAAAATGTTATAGACACTCATGTCTTTTAAGTCAGGGACATCATGCACTGTCCAACAGTATTTCCTACAGTGTGCTAAGCTGTATTCTCAGTTCTTTCTAGTCTCATGCTCTGCCTTAGGAGTCTGAGCCCTTTGAAATGATCACTTGGGCTCCCTTACTGAAGAGTTTTGTTTCAGTTTGACCAAAATGACACTCTTAGGAGATTGGAGAATGGGGAAGAAGTGAGATCAGGGTATTTCTTCACTTTTCTCTTCTATGCTTATTTGCAAAAGTGGCTGCACTCCTCACTGACTACTGCTGTCTTTATTGGACCCTCCGTCTGGTTTGCCAATGAGTCCTTGCAGAGAAAGAATATCTAATAATAAGATAACAACTGAATATGTTACATAAACTGCTCATCTTTAGTGTCATGTGATCCAATAAATTAGAAAATTGAGTGGTGCTGCATCATTGCATCATTAATTAAAAACAGCGTGTATATGAACGGACTCAGCCCTCAAAGCTCCAAGTTAATTGCAAGCAAACATTGCTCAGATTCCCAGGGTACTTACCCTTGATGCCACAATGTGTTTTTTTCAAATAATACCTAAGGCCTCATGAGGAATTTCACAAGATTAGTTAACAAATAATGAAAATGTAGTTCTCATTTGTAGATGGTAAAAACAGAAGTGGATTTTTATTGTATTACATCCCCAAGATGACTCAGGAGTCACCTTGTGCTCTGGTTATCCACAATGGTGTAACAAATGACTCCAAAACAATAATCATTTATTACACCTCATGATTTTGTGTGTCAGAAATTTAGGCAGGGCTAAGCTGAGTGAATCCTTTCTTCCATGTGGTACCAATGAAGGTCATTTGATGGTATTCATCTGGTAGATTATCCGGTCTGGAATATCTAAGATGGCTTCACTCACATGCCAGTTGACTTGGCATGTATAACAGGAAGGCTGCGCTCAGCTGGAGTTGTCATCTGGGAGGTCTAATCATGGCCTTTGAAGTATGGTGGCTTAAGAAAATTGGTGGTTTAGGGCTCCAAGAGTGAGTATTTCAGTGTGTGAATCAGAAGTAAGTTAGCCTTTTAGGGCTCCAAGAGTCAGTATTTCAGTGTGTGAATCAGAAGTAAGTTAGCCTTTTAGAATCTATCCTCAAAAGTCACACAGTGTTGCTTCTACTGTGCTCTGCTGGACAAATCATTCACAAGCCGGTCCAGGTTCAAGGAAATGGAGCATAGACCTCCAAACATTATTGGGAAAAATGTCAAAGCATTTGCAAACATGTTTTAAAACCATCCCACTGGAAAAAGAAATGGTAAAAAGAAATCTACCATTCTGGAAGGAGTTTGAGCAGTATGGAACTATCTAGTTTTCCATATTTCTTTGAAAGAAAATTGTCATTGACTCATTGTGGCTAATGGATTAGATGGAAGGACATGAGAAAATTGTTGACAAGGAAGACTGGTGGAGAATTATAAAATTATGGGAATTAAACTTTTGGAATCAGCACAGGGCATAAAGATATTTTCATTCCACTAAGTATATGCCAGAGGACATATAGAGTGTAGGAGGCTCTCAAAAACAGGTGGACAAGACAACCTGTCTTGTACATGTCAGAGAGTTGCTTTTCCTAGTTATTCCAGTGTTTGCTCAATGGAGTCATGTATAAAGTGTTCATAGTGGTACAGATAGATTATATAAATGGGTTCAATAATATGATTTTTGTTGTCCTAAGTCTTACCTAGCTATAGCATATCTACTGAGTACTCAGTCAGTGTGCAATCCAACATGGTCCTATCAACAAAGTCAAGATGGATTCCGGTTTCAGGCTAATTCCATCATATTCCTCCTACCATGAAGAAAGTGACACTTTTTCCTCATGAGGATAGACATATGTCTAGCTATGGACTCTCCTTTTTTTGCTCAAAGTGCTTCTACAAGCACCACTACTTACCTAATAACTTCAATCAACATCATAGTATATTTCACCATACCATTTTCCAACTTGATGACAACCATCATAGCTAGGAAAGTAGGGCAATGGGATCATGCCCACAGATTATGATAGTTGTTCCACGACTCCAAAGTGTCCAGCTCAATAGAAATGTGGACTATTTTTTCAAGGACTCAGCTCCAATGCCAGCTAAGAGAAAATCAGCCTCCCTCTAGGAGACAACATCCTAATTTAAGACATATTCAACATGCAATCCTACAAGATATGGTCTTTGGTTGAAACCTGTGGCCAGTATTTGGTTATACTCAAAGAGCCAAGATCTAAGAGCCCAGAACCAAGGGTGAAAGTGTGAGTGTGGTCTTCCTCACCGTTAAACCTAAAAACACACTGGAAGAATATTTTCCTTCACGTCTCTGAGATTTTGGTGGTTCTAATGCCCAAGAGGTGGAGAATCTTACCAGCAGACGATCATGATTAAAATATATTGGAAGCTGAGGCTGTTTCATGTAGGTTATATATGCCACTAAACCAAAATATTTATTGTACTCTCTAAGGTCACTGATCTGCAGGTTGGAGTGGGAGGGTATGGATTGGGGCTGCAGATATAAAAGAAGCAAAGACTGTCATATTTGGAATCCAAGAGATTCATTGGAATGCCTATTAATACTTCTTTGTCCAATGGCACTGTTCAATGGAACACTATGGAAATCCAATGAAAATAGATTTCTCAAGGATTCAGATCATAAAAAAAAAAAAAAAAAGTCTGCTTAGATGAAGGATCCAGTCCAGTCAACTACTGAGATAAAGTAAAGTGAATCTGGGAGTAGTGATATAAGAATGTAGTTTTGATTTTCATCATAGTCTTCAAGACTCAATACAATAGTGGGGATCTAGCTGTTTTACTTTATGTTACTATTTTTAATCTTTCTCCTTCCTGTATATCTTGATACGTTATGTGAACAACTGTGGTGGTGCAAAATTATTTAGATTCCAGGTGAATGGTGATAAATTTGTCATCATCTTCTTAAGGGACTTTGTGGGTCTCCTAGGTTCAGGACACTATAGCTCACCTTGAAGAAGGATAAAAGTGAGTAATGAGGGAAAAAACGAGTTGAATATGCTGAATTTGTTTAATCTGTCCTCACAGATCTAAATTCCACTATTTTATACCCTGGTTCCTACTTATTGAAGCAGATATATATGTACTACCAGCGTCAATTGCCTTCTTGATAAAAACACTCAACAAACCAGGAATGGTAGGGAAGTTTCTCAATCTTATAAAAGAAATCTGGAGAATACCCACAGCAAATATCATACTTAACGGTGACAGAGTGAATTTTCCCCTAAAAAGATCAGGAAAAAGACAAGGGTTCCTCTCTCACCACTTCTATTCAATATTTTACTAGAAGTTATAGCCAGGGCAATTAGGAAAAAAGTTCCAGTTTGGAAAGAAGCAAAATTCTCTCTGTTTGTAAATGACATGACATTGCATCCAGAAAATCCTAAGAGACTAGTAAACTAGAACTAATAAACAAGTTCAGCAAAATTGTAGGATAGGACATCAATATACAAAATCAATTACATGCTTACACACTAATAAGGAATATTCCAAAAATGAAAATAACAAAGCAATTCATTTACAATTAGGTAAAAAGAATAACATACTTAGGAATATATTTAACTAAAAAAAGTGAAAAACTTGTACTTTGAAAACTGAAAAATGTTGTTAACAAAAATTAAAGACCTAATAAAACCACAATGAGATACTAATTTATATCCACTAGGATGACTAAATTTAAAAAAGACAGACAGTAGCAAGTGTTGATGAGGATGTGGAACATTCGAACTCACATACATTGCTGGATTGTAAAATGGTATAGCCACTTTGGAAAACAGCTCAGTAGTCCCTCAAAATGATAATTATAGAATTACCATATGTCTCAGTAATTCCACTCCTAAAGATATTCCAAGAGAAATGAATATGTATGTCCACACAAAAATAAACAATTATAGCAGCGTTATTCATAAAAGCCAAATAGTGGAAACACCCCAAATGTACACCACTGATGAATGGAAAAATAAAATGTGGTATATCCACACAATAGTATATTATTTGGCAATAAAAATGAATGAAGTATTGATACATCTATAATATAGATGTGCTTTGAAAACATTATGCTAAGTGAAAGAATCCAGTCACAGAAAATCATATCATGTGATCCATTTACATGAAATGTCCCAATTAGGCCATTCTGTGGAGATGGAAATTAGATTAGTGGTAGCCTAAGACTGGGGGAAAGGAGGAAGGTAGGAAAGTAGGACTGCTAAATAGTGTTTGTTTTGAGGGTGATGAAAATGCTCTAAAATTACATTATGATGATGTTTGCACTATCTTTGACTTGTACACTTTAAATGGGTGAGTTTTGTGATATATAAATTATATCTCAGTAAAGCTGTTATTAAAAAAATAAACCTGCCTATTAGTTATAGCTACTTAGAGGTCTTAAGGATATCTCAAGCTGAACTTGTAAAGTTCCCCCCAAACCTGCTGGTAGCAGGTACCATGATATCACCCCCAAATGCACATGCAATCCTTGGAGCCTGTGAATATGCTGCCTTATATAGAAAAAAAAGGGACTTTGTGGATGTGATGAAGGTTAAGGATCTTAAGATGGAGAGAGTATCTTGGATTATCCCGGTGGGTCCAACATAATCATATGAGTCCTTAAAAGCTAAGAAGCTTTCCTGCCTGAGGTCAGAATAAGAGGAAAATATGACTGCGGAAGAATGGTCAGAAAAACACAACATCGCTGCTTTCAGGATGAAGGGGTCTTCCAGGACTGGAAAAGGCAAGGAAACAGATTCTCTCATAGGGCTCCAGAAAAGAATATGGCTTAATCAACACCTTGATTTTAGCCCAGTGAGACTCAAACTTCTGGCCTACAGCCCAGTATGAGCATTAATTTGTGTTTTTGTAAGCCACTAAGTTTATAGTGCTTTGTTACTTACAGCAGTAGTAAAAAACTGATGAAACCTATTGCTACCTCACAGTTTTTGCATCATAGTAAAAACAACCACAATCTTTCTATACCTAAAACTGTAAAACTAGGAACCATCTTCCTTTTCTCTTTTGGTCCTAATTACCAACTTAGATCTCAAAGCTGTTGAGGTGCTATCACACATATTACCTAAAGCTTGGTCACATTTACTATTATTTCTTGCCAATACCAAGGGTCAACAAACATTTTCTATTAATCCCTGTATAAGAAATATTTTAGGTTTTAGAGATCACAGGGGCCCTGCCATTGTAGTGAGAAAGCAGCCATAGTAAGTACTTACACAAAGGAGCATTCCAATAAAACTTTATTTACAAAAATAGGCAGTGAAAACTTCTGTCTTCACACAAACCTGCACATGCAGTTTATAGCAGCTTTTTTCATAATTGCAAAAATGTGGAAGCAAACAAGATGTCTTTCAGTAGGTGAATGGATAAATAAACTGCAGTACATCCAGACAATGGAATGGCATTCATCACTAAAAGAACGAGCTACCAAGCCATGAGAAGACATGGAGAAACCATAAATGGATATTACTAAGTGAAAAAAGCCAATCTGACGAGGCTGTATGACTGTATGATTCCAACTATGTTACATTCTGAAAAAGGTAAAACTATGAAGAGAGTGAGAAGATCAGTAGTAGGGGGAGGGGAGAGATGAATAGGCAGATTACAGAGGATTTTAAGGTGAGTGAAACAACTCTATGACAGAATGATAAATGCCTGCCATTATACTTTTGTCGAAGCCTATAGAGTGTACAACACCAGGAGTGAACCCTAAGGTAAACTATGGACTTTGGGAGATAACGATGTATCAACGTAGGTTCATCAATTGTAATAAATGTACCACTCTGATGGGCAATATTAATAATAAGGGAGGATATGCAGGTATAGGGACAGGAGGTATGTGGGAAATCTCTGTACCTTCCTCTCAAGTTTTCTGTGAATCTAAAACTGTGATAAAAAATAATGTCTATTAAACTCATAAAAACAAACAAAATAAAAAACAAACAGTGGATCACATTTGGTGCGCAGGCCGTGTTTGGTTACTCATGGCCTAAACTAAAATATTCTGTCATCTGTTCTCCAAAGCATTACAGTTTTCTTTATAAAATGTAATTCTGATAATGCCCCTTCTGGAAACACATCAGTGTTTTTTCATATACAGCATAGTGGACAAGATTCAGCTTCTTCTTACTTCTGTATCTCTAGCCTACTCTAATTTTGCCCCAAATCCTAGTTACGTTGAATCCAAACTTGTTTCTTTCAACTGTTTCCTGTTCAGGGACTTTTTCCTGCCATCTCTTGCTTAAGTCTTATTTATCAGCTTAAATATCACTGTATTAGAGAAGTTGGCCCTATACAGTTAAATCCAAATGCAGTCCCCCTAGATATTCTCTTTCTCAGAAAACTGCTGCCTCCATGATGCTCAGCAAGAAATATTACCATTTGTTTGTTTCTCTCCCCCCGTTTTGTTCACCACCGTAAACTAAGGTGCCAGAGGGAGGAGATCATGACTGACTTTACTCCCATCTGCATCTCTAGTTTTTAGTACACCCTCGGTAAACATCTGTTCAATGGATGAGTGAATGAAGGAGCTGCACAGCCAAAAGATGACAAGCAGAGTGTCATAATATGCTAAGGACTGACAACTAGAGGATAAGATTATCTCCAAACTCCCAGACAAACATATCTGAGTTAGGGTAGAACTCTCAGATCTATCACCAGTGCAGAAAACGTTTGCTCTACTTCTGTCATTTGCTATGAGTTGTTTCCATTTTCTGAGAAAGGTAATACTAGAATAAACTTTTAAGCATTGCAATGGTGCAAGATTTTGAGCACTTATTTGTTCTTTGGTTGATTGAGTTCACTCTTTATTTCTTATATAATTAGGGTTGGAAGAAACCATTTTGGCCCAGGATGTCAGAGCACAAGCATGGTGAGGAGTAATCTGTGTTAGGGAGAAAATGGCACAGGTGAAAGATGGGTTACACAGAAGGGAATCGATCAAATAAGTAAAGTTGAAAAGAAAACCCAGGAGCCAGATTTCTCAAAGGCGGAGAATAGGTTACAATATGGAATGGGAATAAACAAGCATGAACACTGATATTGAATTGAAATTGGATGTGTTGATAATGAAATCATGGTTTTCAATACATAGAAATAAATATGTATATAAATATATCTATGAATGTATATACATTGATATTTATAAATGTAAATTTATACATATCTTATATATATATATATTATATCTATCTATAGAGAAATGGAGACAGAGAATGAGCGCCTGAGAGAAGTGACACTAATAGCAACAAACGCTCTCAGTGACCAGGTCTTAATACTGTTCTCTGCTGAAAAGAACCAAGCTTCCTTAGAGATAGAGCTTATTCCAAGGCTGAGCAGGAAAATTCTAAGATGATCCTGGAACATATTGTGCTCAAGGAATAATGGAGGCATCCTGAAGGGCCAAATTGTTGACAGTTTGAGCACTGAAATAATTAATGGCCTAAATGGATTATAATCCATTGAACAAAAGAGAAAAATCTGAGTCTATATTGATATAAATAAATAAATGCATACATTGGAAGATTAATTAGGTATGAAATAGATGCATAGTTTCAAAAACACCTCCCCACAAAATACTTAAGAAAAATTGGTAGAGAGTATCTTTCCAGTAGAGAAGTCTGGCTGAGCCCACCTTAAGTAAGTGACTAATATAAATATCATCAGGATAAATCAAAAGCATGCATCACCTGAGAGCGTGCAGTGAGAACACAGCATCACTTTGTGATATTCCCACTAAAGAAACCTACCTTGAATCTAATCATGAGAAAATAAAAGACAAATCTCAATTGAGGGACATTCTACAAAGTAACTGACTTGTAATCATCAGTGTCAGGATTATGTAAGTCAGAGCAAAAGGGAGAAACTGTTCAACACTGAAAGAGCGTAAAGAGACCTGTCCACCGTAGGGAGTAGATCATTTTGCTATGAGTAACCTACCAGGACGAGTTGTGAAACTTGAACAGGGTCCAAGGATTAGACAGTAATAATGTATCACTGTTAATTTTCTGATATTGGTGGCTGTGCAGGATAATGCCCTTGTTTGTAGAAAATACAAATGAGAGTGTTTTTGGGAATGGGTCCTTGTGTTGGTAATCTGCTCTTAAATGACTCAGGGGAAAAAGGTTTTTGTACTGTACTTATCCTCTCCTTAAATTAGTGATGGTTTCAAATTTAAAGAAAATTTTAGATATTTTAAAAAGCCAAAAGACAACAAAAAATGATTAATAAATTTGGTATGAATTTTTTTTTTTAAAGATTTTATTTTTTCCTTTTTCTCCCCAAAGCCCCCCGGTACATAGTTGTGTATTCTTCGTTGTGGGTTCCTCTAGTTGTGGCATGTGGGACGCTGCCTCAGCGTGGTCTGACGAGCAGTGCCATGTCCGCGCCCAGGATTCGAACTGACGAAACACTGGGCTGCCTGCAGCGGAGCGCGCGAACTTAACCACTCGGCCACGGGGCCAGCCCCGTGGTATGAATTTTATAGTAGGATTTCTTTATGCTGGCTTCATTCCAAAGAGATGGAGCACAGAACAACCTTCACCTGTGTGAGGAGAGAACCTGGTGGCCAATTTTCCTCAGGTGTTTGATATAGGGGAGTTGGGGGTTGGGATGGAGGGGCTCGTACTAATCTACAAAGAAGGAGAAATTCCACAATTTAGCCTTCCCCATCAAGCTACATAAAATCTGCTTTCACCACTGTATACTTTCTACAACTTAGAGTTTCCAAAATCTTTCAGTCTTCTTTGTGATTATTCTATGCACACCTGAAATGATAAAACTGGTGTAATGAATTTATACACAATGTCATTTTAAGGGAAATGTGCTGCGCACTTGAGAAACTGAAAAAGTGACTATTTTAAAATGCAAGTTTATATTGCTATGAAAGATGGTTCATAAAGTTATTATAATTAAGATTAATATATTCATGTTTTCACATGTCAGTGAAAATAGTATTACTTAACATTTTGACATCTGATTTTATTATTCTCTCACAGTTGTTCAATTTGTAATGATTTCAATCTATTTAAGGGCAATTTTTACTTGAAAATGGAAGTCAAGAGAAAAATATGATCCAATATGAAGAAATTTGCTTAACGTTTTATGATTAAAGCAAGCATTTATCTTTCACACTCTAATATATATGTTCTCATTATTGTGTCTTAAAAAATTACCTGATAGCCTAAATAGAAAGGAAACACAGTGATTAAATTGTTTTTACTAAATTTAAAACTGGATTCAAAAACATCTTTCTGGAAAATAATAGAGAGCAGGAAAATGTAGCACAATTAAATAATTGGAGATGTGGCATATAAATGTAACTGGGGTAGGAAGGAAGAATTGTTGTCAGTTTTGTCTCTGAAAAAGCCTTGAGTTTCAGCCCTCTCTTCCCACCTCCACTGTTGACATAGCTTACTTACACGTGGATTGGACTTCTATATTGTCCTGGATAATCGTATCCTTTTACACTGTCATGTAAACTCTGGAATCACCAAGTCTATTTCTGAAAAAATAAAACCAAAAACCCTTCTGGGATTTATTCAGGATTTACTGAATCTCTGGATTAATTTGGGGAACACTCTTACCATTATATCATTGAGTTCCTATTCACAGACTTTGTAAATTTTTTAATATTTTCTTTTTAATGTCTCATAATATTCCAAAATTTTCTTTGTACAGATTTTGCACATCTTTCATTAGATTTATCCACAGGTATTTTTTATGATAAATTAAGTAGTATCATTTTTGAAAAATTTATTTTCCCTGGCTTTGTTTCCAATATATGGAAAAACGCACTGACTTTTGTGTATTGATGCTCAATCCAGTGACTTGTTGAAAGCATTTATTAACTGTTAATTTTTATGATTTGATTGTAGATTAATTTTGTTCTATGGTCATATTCTTTGAGAATAATGATAATTAACATGGTTATATTTCTTAGTCAATCCATGTACCTTTGGTTTATTTTTATTTCCTTATTGCAAAAACTAAACTGTGTGTACAATGTTTAATACTTTAAAATTTGTAGATTGCTGACATCCTTATTTGTGCCTGACCTTAGAGGAGAAAAGTTTCAAACTGCTGACAAAATTGATTAATATAGGTTGGTAGTTGATAAATTTTTATCATATTATGAAAGATCCCTTTGGATCTGAATATTCCAAGATTTTTTTTAATCACCAATGGATGTTAAAAATTGTCAAGTTTGTATACATTGAGATAAAAAGATTTATTTTAATAATATTAACATATTTTTAACATTCATTCAAGCATTCATTTAAAACATCTGTCAACATTCATTAACAATGAATACATTGATCTTTTTGTGATGTCACACTTGCATTCTTAGATTAAAATAAAATCGGTCATGATTTAATCACCATTTTGTGTGTAATCTGATTAGGTGTGTTAATATTTTGGGGGGTATATTTTGTCTATCTATGTTCAAGAATTAAAATGCCCTTCTCAGGTTGTTAAGTCAACCTTACATTGGCCTCATAAAATGAGATTATCAATATTATTCAGGTCAAAATATTTCTATTTACATTGTGACTACTTCTTTCATGCATGGGTTGTTTAGAAGCATTTGGCTTAATTTCCAATCATATATAGATTTATTTTTTAGTTAACTTTTTGCTACTTATTTCTAGCTTAATTCTGTGCATGGAGAATTCTGTGCTGTATGCTTTAAAATATTCATAATTAGATGATACCTACTATATGGCTGAGCAAAAGTCAGGTTAAATATTCTGTATCCATTTGTGTACATTTTAGTTGTGGGGTGCATTATGCTATATATGTTGATTTGTTTCCTAGGTGTTCAAATCATCCAACTTTTTATAAATTTTTAATAGACTTGTTCTATGAGTTTTTGAGAGAAGTATATTAAAAACTCTAACTTTGTTGTCAACTTGAATCTTTCTTTTTTACGTATTCAAACTATTTTATATGTATCAGGGCCATGTACATGCAAACCTAATTGTTGTATTAACTAGTAGAATAAACTTTTGATCATTAATATACAACCCTTTATTTTTCTAGTTAAACTCCTCTTTAATGTCTTCTTGATCGGGTTTTACAAGAGCTAAACCAGCTTTGATTAGTGTCCACTGTATATGCTATATACTATATGTGTCCAAAGTTTTATTTTTCCATCTGTTAATTTCCCATATTCATTAGCAAAGTTGGTTTCTTAGGAATTACATATGGCTGGGTCTTGTTTTATACCTCCTCTGGAAAGTTCTTTTGATTTAATTGGAGAATTTATTTCATTAGATGGAATATAATTACTGATGCATTTGAGTAATATTTGCTTTTTATTTGCCCCTCCTAAACTATATGGCTTTTGTCTCCTTAATATCTTTTGCAGTTTGTAAAATTGCATTTTACTTCCATATGGTTTTGTATTTATACATTCTTTTACTTTTGTTAATGAGGTTAATCATAGATTCTAATATGCATTTCTGAATTTTTCAGCTTCCTGGAAAATTGAATAACATTAGAACATTTTAACTCTGTTTTCTATCCCCTCATTCTTTATACTATTATTGTTTTCTATTGTACCTATCTGTCTATAAGTATTGGTTTATATGTGTGTGTATCTGTGTGTAATGTTATGTGCGTGTATATTAAACTCCACAAATTTGTTTTGACAGTTGTATTTATTTAGAAGTGCCACATTTTATACTTTCCATTGCTCTTTATTCCTTCCTGCATCATGAAACTTCGATATTAAACTATTTTTCTTCTGCTTAAAAAACACCCTTTAAGACAGTAATATGAGGATAAAGATGACAAATTTTCTGTTTTTGTTTATCTGAATATTTCTTTATGTTCTCTACATATTTGGAAGATATTGTAGACATAGAATAGAATTCTAGGTATAGATTAGGTATAGGATTCCAGATTGATAGTTACTTTCAACACTTTAAAGATTCCATTCTTTATCTTCTTCAATCTAATTTTTTTCTGTTGAGAATTAGGTGACAAACATTTTTTTCATTTGAAGGAAATATGCCCTTTGCATCTATATGTTTTTACATAGATTTTTCTCTTTGTCTTTGGTTTCCAGAAGTTTTACCAGGGCTAAGATCAGGGTGAGGTAAGTGAGTGTAGGTTCAAAATAAAAGGAGACACTTACACTTCGGGCCATGCAGCTGAACATACATATGTACAAATGTGAGTATGTGTGTGCTATATATGCACACATATGTAATCTAGCTTTTCTAGTTGTTTTCAGCAGAAGGATTATTCTAACCCACCTAGCCTGCCATTGTCAAATTAGAAATGGTATACTACTCAACATTTTTCTATCATCCTCATCCTCATCATCACATCTTTATTTTATTATTATTAATTGTTAATGTTGGAATTATTTTTATTATAATTATATTTATTGTGATAGCACTCAAACCAAAATTGTCAAAAAGTTAGATTCAGCAGTGTTTTGCTTTGGATGATTTGCAATACGGAATTGGCAGAAGTTAAGGTCAGCAAAATGTGTTACCTTGGAGGAATGAATTCTCAGAGCAAACACATTATTCATACATAGCTAATCAGTGCTGGGAAAGGCTCAAATTATCTTAATTTGAGGTACATAGATACAGGACTAAGATAAAAAAAAAAAAAAAAAAAAGATCT